>NC_046157.1:88508910-88752453 GCF_011064425.1 Rattus rattus | reverse complement strand
ATCAAAAACAATGGCTTCCTGCAATTCTTAGGCAAATTAGTAGAACTATAAGTATCAACCTGATTGAGGTAACCAAATCCCCAAAAAATAAAAAAAATTGTATGCACTCACTGATAAGTGGTTATTACCCAAAAGCTCTGACTACCCAAGATACAATTCACAAACCACATACAGTTCAAGAAGAAGGACAACCAAAGTGGGGATGCTTCAGATCTTCTTAGAAGTGGGAACAAAATACTCATTAGAGGAAATACCAGGACAATGAGAGGAGCAGAGACTGAAGCAGACGCCATCCAGAGACTGCCCCACCTGGAGGATCCATTCCATATACAGACACCAAACCCAGACACTATTGTGGACGCCAAGAAGTACATGCTGGAAGGAACCTGATATAGCTGTCTCCTGAGAGGCTCTGCCAGAGCCTAACAAATACAGATGTGGACGCTCACAGCCAACCGTTGAACTGATCACATAGACCCCAATGGAAGAGTTAGAGAAAGGATTGAAGGAGCTGAAGGGGTTTGCAACCCCATAAGAACAACAATACCATTCTTCCCCCAGAGCTCCCAGAGATTAAACCACCATCCAAAGAGTACACACGGAGGGACCCACGGCTCCAGCTGCATATGTAGCAGAGGATGGCCTTGTTGGGCATCAATGGGAGGAGAGGCCCTTGGTCCTGTAAAGGCTCATTTAACACGTGTAGGTAAATGCCAGGGTGGTGAGGTCGGAGTGGGTGAGTGGGGGTGGGTGGGTGGGTGGGGGGGAGTACCTCACAGAAGCAGGGGGAGGGAGGAAGGTAAAGGGGTTTGCAGAGTAGAAACCAGGAAAAGGAATAACATTTAAAATGTAAATAAAATATCATATTTTTAAAAAGGAAAAGAAAAAAAAAAAGAACACTTAGTGCTCTGTCCAAAGGCCTGTACTCTGGTCCAGCTCCCAGTCTAGCTGTTCACAACTTCATCTCCCTGGGTCTGACCTTTGTGACAATATGAATGGGTTCCATGATGACACCATGGACTCACACCAGTATTTTTATATCACTGGTACCATACAAGGTTTGCATTGGCCAGGGTAAAGTTCAAATGTGCAAAAAGGAACAGGTTTGGGGGAATAAACCAAGAACATTTGCGTTACACCTGCCTATGGACAGGAAATGAGGCAGAGAGAGAAGCTGGAACCTGAGGCTACAAGGTTGGTTCTACCCTCAAGCCCAGGTGCCTGAGGGCAAGGGGTGGAAGGAGACGGTAGCCACGTGTCATGTACTTGGTGTGCGAGCTGACACACACTTGGGTTGCAAGAGCAAAGTATGACTCCAGAAGTCAGGGCTCTGGGTCCTGGGGGCTAAAATCAGGGTTCTGATGGCACCTGTATCCTTTAGAGGCTGAAGGAAAGAGTCTTTTGGCTTCCACCCTCCTTGGCTTGTGGTTCTTCATTTGCCTCCAGAAAGAGTGTTGTGCTGAGTGAGGAGGCTCAATACAAGGGCATTTGCAGCCAAGCCTGACCTCCTGAGTTCAATCCCTAAGTCCCACACTGTAGAGACACCTGCCTACAGAAATGGCAGGGTAGTGTCTATCTATCTATCTATCTATCTATCTATCTATCTATCTATCTATCTATCTCCCCCTCTCCCCACTCAACCTTTCTCTGTCTTCTTCTTTCTCTTCCTATCTTTCCCTTTCTTCCCCACTTCCCTCTCTTTCTCATTTCTCCTCTTTCCTTCCTTTTCTCTCTCTTCTCCCTCCTTTCTCTCCTCTCTCTTTTTTTCATATATCTGTCCTCTCCCCTCCTCTTTCTCTACTTCTTGATCATACAAAAACCCTGTGGTAACATTGGAACGTCTATCTAATGTCCTCTTCTCAAAGTCCTTAACCAAACCCCATCTGCAAGGCCCCTTTTCCATGGAAGAGAACAGGCTCAGGCCTTGTCAAGGACACAGGAACGTGGTGAGTCAGGACTCATATCCCCAGGTGAGGTCTTGATTGTGAGGAATCATTGAAGCCAGAAGACTCTACACATCTTATAACCTAGAAGGTGACTGGGGCTGTCCAGTGTGGACTGATGAGATACTGGGGGACAGGAAGGGGGAAATCAGGGAAGTGAGTAATTCTAGCCAAGCTGCTTACACAAGCTAAAGCCCTTTATAACTTTCCCAGCAGCGGAGAGAGCACGAGACATTCCCCATTAGAGAAGTCAGCTACAATGAACAGAACTCCTGAGCTGTCACCCTGAATGGGGAGAACCTGGAGGACCCCAGGAAAGAGCTCCAGTGAAGCCCCACTGGAGTTGAGCGTGTCCCTCTAGTGCTCTAAGTCTTTCCATGGCTCCCCACTGCCCTTGAAAGGACATTTGAGCCCAGTAGAGCATAAGACCCTGCATAGGCATAGCCTAGTCTAGTGTCTTATTCAGGATCTCCATTTCTGTGATTAACAACATAACCAAAAGTAGCATAGGAAGAAAATGCTTTATCTCATCTTACAGCTCTTAGGTCACACTCCATCACTGAGGAAAGTTAGAGCAGGAACCTGCAGACAGGAGTTGACGCAGAGCCATAGAGGAGCACTGCTTACAGGCTCGCTCAGCCAGCCTTCCATGCAGTCCAGGACCGCCTGCTCCAGTGCCCACAGTGGACATGGCCCTCCCACACCAATCATCAATCAAGAAAATGCCCCCACAGACTTGCTTACAGGCAACCCCATGAGGCATTTTCTCAACTAAGGTTTTTCTTCCCAGACAACTGTAGTTGGTGTCAAGTTGACAAAAAGAAATCCAAGATATCTGCCCATCTGCCATCTTGATTCATTGCCACATACACCTGCCAAAATCTGAGAGCCCCTGTAATGTATTCTGGGAACGCCCGACCTGACACCCAACTGCTCTGACTACTGCTATCAGCTCTCAGCTTCCCCTTTGCTCTTCACTGACCAGCTGCAGAAAACCACAGACCCAAATTATTAAGATCACAGAAACATGGAAATCCACAGACCCTAAAAGAAGACAAACCTATCTGGGGTTCTCGGGCCCCCAGGTTCCAAGCTGAGTGGAGCCGGGGTGCAAGGTTAGCCGACATCCTAACTATGCTGGCTGTTCAAACTGATAGGATAGAGTCAGCCAGCAGACACAGCGCTGGGACTGCCTGAAAGGGCATTTTCAGAGAGAGAGTTAGCTGAGCATGGAAGACCTACTCTGAATGTAGGTGGTGGCATCTCACAGGCTGGGGCCCCAAACTGAATAAAAAGCAGAAAACAAACATACAAAAAGAAGAAGTGAAAGTCAGAGGGGCCTTGTTGGGGAGGGAGTTTTATGGGGAGAGGAACAAGGTTTGAAGTCCCTTGTGTATGTGTATGAACTGTCAGACAGTTGTTTGATGGAGGACAACAAAGATAGTGGGCTGAGATGCAGCATTCCTCTCTCTCTCTCTCTCTCTCTCTGTCTGTCTCTGTCTCTGTCTCTCTCCTCTCTCTCTCTCTCTCTCTCTCTCTCTCTCTTCCTGACTGTGAATAGAGCATGACCAGCCACCTTCTCACATTGAAGCTTGCAAGATTGGCAGGGCCCCTCACCAAGTTACATAATCAGAAATGGCTGCTAAGAAGGGGACACTGTCCAGTGTGGAGCATTACATGCAAGAGCCATAGACAGCTCCAGGCTGCCCATACATCACTCATTCATGCTGGATGGCTTTTATGTGACGTAATTACCATTGAGTCACCCACGTAAAATGCAGTGGTTTACTATGCTCGAACTATGTGTAGTCACTTCCTTGGTTCATTTTTGGTGCCTGGAGTAAGTAGACATTTATACACGTCTTCCTCCAGGAAAGTCACATAACAAACTAAATCAACAAAGACAAAGAGTATGTGGTCTGAGGCCCATAGAATGCCAAATAAATATCCAAGGGTGGTTGCCCACAGTCCCACAGAGCCCAGCCAACCCTTCTATCTGTGACAACATTAGAAAGGGCTTCTATCAGGGGTGCCCATTACAGACTCAGAAGCAAGACCGTGTAGTCATAAGTACTGTGGTCACCATGAGTCATTTTTATGGGTACCAAGACTGATGCAGGCCATCCCCAAACACACATTCCCAGGAGCTAGCCTTGTTAACTCTTTTCTACATGGGTGGCTTCCAGAATTTAGATACATACTTTGCTCCTCTGTTGCTGTGACAAAACACTGACCAAAGGAAAAGGCGGACTTGGCTTATACCCTCAAGTAACCGTCCATGATTGAGGGAAGTCAGGGCAGAGAGTCAGTGTGGAAACCTGGAAGCAGGAACTAAACTGACACTGCTCCTATGGCTTTCTCACCCCCTTCCACCTTCTCAGGTGTGGCAGGGCCCACCCACTACAAACATCAATCAAGGAAACACAACCCAGAGTTGCCTACAGACTGACCTGATGGAGGCAATTCTTCCGCCGAGGTTTCCTTTCCCCAAGTGACTGTAGTTTGTGTCAAGTTGACAAGAACCAACCAGTGCACCTGATCAAGGTATAGAACAGATTCATAAGAGGTCCACTATCCTGATCCATGAGTAGCTGGATCATGGGGTATGTCAACTACTGAAATGCTTACCATTGATTGATAGCTTCATGGGATCTAGAATCACCTAGGGGGGGGAAAGACTCCTGGACATGTCTGTGAGGCATGACCTAGACTGGGTCAACTAAACAAACCATTACTGTGAGCTGAGCACTAGCACCACAGCTCTCTGCTTCCTTCGCATGGACACAATGTGACAGCTGCCCCAAGCTCCTTTGTCCATACCTTATCCACCATGATGGACCATATCCCCTCAAACTGTGATCCAAACAAACCCTTCCTTGAGTTGCATTTGTCTCAAAATGTCTTCTCAGGAAGCAGAGAGAGGAAGGAGGAGGGAGGAGGAATCTTGGAACTCCTTCCCCTTTTCTTTCTTAGAGCTTGCCTATTTCTTTGGAGCTGGGATATTGAGTGAGCATACACTTTACTCTTCCTCTGCATGTTTCTGCAAAAGCTTCAGCCCAGCAAGTTCCCTGGACTTTTTGTATCTACCTCACCAGATACAAAAGCAGCAACAAGCGGAGCTGCTACACCCCCTCCTCCCACCTCTTACACCAACACAAGTGGATTCAGAAGAGGATGTGGAGTTATAGAGGCTGCAGAAGACAAGGATCTATCATCATCATCATCACCATCATCATAATCATCATCATCATCATCATCATCATCATTATCATCATCATCATCTTTGCACCCACAAACTGGGGCCAGAGCTGGAGGAGGAAGGAGTCCCAGTTTGTGGAAGTCAATCTTAAAGAATCTAGAGTTGATTCTTCCGTACATATGGGAAGGTTATAACTGAACAGTCAGCCCTTGACATGTAAAATGGTGTCCAAGACCAAACACTAATCCTTAGTGTTTGCTTTTCTTTTATTTTAAGATTTTTTTGAGATGGTGTCTCACTATATTACCCTGCCTGCCCTGCCCTGGAACTTACTACATAGATCAAGCTGCCTCCAACTTACAGAAAGCCATCTGCCTCTGCCTCCTAGTGTTGAGATTAAAGGTGTGTGCTACCATACCTGGTCCTAGGTTTAATACTTAATATTGTCTTTAACTGTGTGGGGGGCCTCTAAGTACAGTACCCAGAGAGTCCAGAAAAGGTCATCATATCTCCTGTCGCTGTAATTATAGATGCTTGTGAGCCACCCAACGAGGGTTCTGGGAACTAAATTTGGGTGTCCAGGAAGGGCAGTGTTGACCCTTACCCACTGATCTGTATGTATGTATGTATGTACATATGTATGTATGTAGTATGTATTTACTTATTTATTTATGTGTGATGTGTGTACATGTGTGTACATAAGCTCACAGTGTACATAGTGCAGATGAATGATGAATGGGGGCGTGCCCATGCTCAGGTGCATGTGAGGGTCAGATGTTGATGTCAGGTGTCTTCTTCTGCCTTATACTGAGATAAGTCTTTCACCATTTGGGTAGTGCAACCAACTTATTCTGTGGGCCCTATTGTCTACATCCCCCAGACACTGTGGTTACAGACAAAGCCACTCTGCCTGGCTTTCACATGGCTGTTGAGGCACGCTTGTGTATGGCAAGCACTTTGCTGGCTGAGCCATCTCTTCTGAGCCACCTAGAAAAGTATAACAAAAAGTGTGGGCTCTGGCTAACATGTTCAAGGACTTAGACTTGAGTCTCTGAGATGGCGAAGCTTCCAAGGAAAGGATTCTTTTAAAAACTGCATCCTGGGGTGCAGTGGTGGCACACATATCTTGACAGTAACCAACAACTGTACTAGTGAAGTCATGGATCTAAGAAGAGAACCACACCCACCACCTTCCTAAACCAGCGTGGTCTCTAACTCTAGTCTTAACATTTGTCCTTATAGCCAAAGATAAGTGTGGCATTCATCCCTCAACAAAGGAAACTTCCGTTTGCAATAGAAGGAGACCCTTACTGAAAACCACAACCAATCAAAAAGTGCAATTGTGGAACCCAGTTCCAAGGATCTATCTACAACACCTAGGACTCAGGGAACATTGTAGAGGAGATGGTGGAAAAATTGTGAGAACCAGAGAACCAAGGAGCTTTCTATATAAGTGTGTCTTCTGGCAATGTCAAAAACTGTGCTCATAAAGTCTTCCCAGCATGACTACCTAAACACAAGCTGAACAAGGATGACAACACACACGCCAAAGCAGACAGGGAGAAGCCCATGAGGCCTCAACCCTACACAAAGAATTACAGGAAACTAAGGAATCCTGAGATTCCAAGAAACAGTCTTCCCTAAGGAAAAGCACACCAAATGGCTTAATACCACATGACCATCCCTAGAACATACAACAAGTAACATTCTCCAGACTGTGCAGGTTACACCTAGGAATGTGTGTGTCTGCCTGTCTGTGCATGCATGTGTATGCATACATATACCTGTGTGCATAGAATAACAATTAATGAAAAAGGAGGTCATGAACCTGAAGAAGGGGAGGGGAGGGTGTAAGGGAGGATTTGGAGAGAGGAAAGGAAAAGGAGAAATGTTGCAATTGTATCATAATCTCAAATTTTTTTTTAAAAATGCAATGCAACCACTAACCGGAGAAGATAGGAGGAAAAGGCAGAGGGGAAGTAGGAGGAGAAGAGGAAGCAGTGGAAGATCTGGGGGAACTTAGAGGGAAAATAGGAGTGAATATCATCATATTTGATTGTGTATGTATACAAAATTCTCAAAAAAAAAAAATTAAAGGACAAAGCCAGTTTAAATAAAAGGATTTCTGAGTTCACAAAGCAGGCACCTGTGGACGATGTTCATCCTGGGCAACTCTTTATAATAACATTGCTCTCAGCAGGAGAATTTCTGAGTTTGAAGGGAGTCTCAGGGCACTGGGCCCTGCTCCCAAGATACAGTTAACATCGGGAAGAGAACTGAATCAGCAGAGTTGAACTCTTGAGTTTGGTTGCTGCCTGCACAAGATCTTGACAGGATGGCACCCTCAGACACCCACCATTCACAAGGCCCTGCTTCCTCACACAAAGTGGTGAGAGTTTCACTGGTGTAGTCACTGGTGAGATGGCCACGCTCCTAAGCAAACATAAACTCACTGGACTCTGAGAGAGGGAGCTGGAGCAGGAGTAGCATTTGGGATATAAATAAATAAATCCATAAAGAGGAAAAGAAGAAAAAACCTCACTGGGTAACTAAAAACAAAAGACATAAAAGTAGAGAGGGAACTGGTTGAGAAGAGGGGGGTATCTTCAGGGATAGAGGGGACAGGAAGAATAATGGAGGTGAATATCATCAAAATGTGTGTGTGTGTGTGTGTGTGTGTGTGTAAATGTTACCAACCCAGCATGTACAATGAATACAGGCTAATAAATGAATAAATATAAAATGTAAGGAATCTGAAGGAAGAGAGAAAAAAATGGAGAGGTGCACAGAGATGGAGGAAGAGAGAAAGAGAGACAGAGGTGAAGAGGAGAAGAAGGATGAAGGATCTTAGAAAGGTCACAGGATAGGCTGAAAAACAGCTAGACAGGAAACAAAGTGGGACATTACCCCAGGAGATGACGGTAACCAGGAAACAAAGTAGGGAAACACCAGAGGAGATTCAGAGAGACCAAAGGCCATGACCAGCTGGGCTGACAAAAAGCCTATAAGAGCCTGACCAGGCAGAACCAGAGCAGACACTATCTTCTGCCCATGGTGGCACCAGCACCTGTGAACTATATACAGCAGCTGCAGGATCAGGCCAGGCTGCCTTGCAGCACAGAGGGCAGGGACTCCCGGCCCCACCCCTAACTGAGGAGCTGGATAGATGGGGGCTGGGGGAGATAGAGAGTCAGCTTTCTTAAGGGATGTGACTTGTGAAAGGGCAGCCATCTAGGAGTACATAGGCAGCTCAAGCCAGAGTCAGTGTGTTATAGGGGGTGGGGGGAAATCAAGTTGAAAAAGAATGGATGAGGGATCTAAGAGAAGTTGCTGGGATTGGTGAGGAATGAATGTCATTAAAGTACATAGCATGGGGACTAGAGAGGAAGCTCTTCCAAAAGTTCAATTTCCAGTACCCATATAGTGGCTCAAAACCACCCATAACTCCAGTTCCAGACCTGACACCTTCTTTTGACCCCTGCAGGCACCAAACATGCATATGGTGCACATATATACATGTAGACAAAATACTCATAAAATAAGTCTAAATGTTTTCATTTACTCATTAAATAAATTTAATTTATTTTTTAAAAAGGACATTGAAAAATATATAAATGAAATTCTTAAAGGAATCATATTTTTGAAAAATAAAAAAAGAACCAACTGAGAAAAGAGGGGCCATTCTGAATTCTGGGGAAGAGCGGTTTCTTTATTTGGAGCCATGGTCACCATGGTTACCAGAGACTCAGAAAGGAGAAGTTTGCAAATCTTGTTTACTGAATTTCATCTTTGTCAGATTGAGGCAGCAGGCCATGACTCTCGATAAGGCAAGCTTCTAAGAATCAGAAAGGACTTGGAATAATGAAATATAGCCCATCTTTTTCAGTGGCATCGAGGCCAGGCGGGGGGTGGGGGGGTCGGGAGACATAACAGGACAAGCTAATAACTAGCAGGTGATCATCCTGAGATGGCCAGCCTCGGATTATTATATAATCTGCAACTGGTTCACCCTTATTAAGCAAGGCTGTAAGGGATTCATTTTAGGAAAGATTCCTGCTATTAAAAGGCTTTTCCTGTTATTATTAAACACATATAACAATCATTAAGTAATAGCACACCCCTTTGGAGCAGATCTATGCAAATATATGAAGATATACTGTCTTGTAGTGATGCTATATAGACAAATAGATGACTTCTTAAGTCTTAATGATGATCCTATAAGAATTCCTAAAATTATATCAGTGATTATTAAGCTCTTTATAGTGGGACTGCTATTAAGTCTTTCTCTGATAATCAAAACTGCAGTGAGAACTCTGCCAGTCTCCCAGGTGTCACCAGTTAATTGCTCTAGACAGTAACCAGACTTTCTCCTTCTCAGAGCACATTCCAAGAGGTTGTAAAACAATGATCAAGGGTCATAAAAAGGGACAAAGGATAAAATATTGACTGGGTTTATTTACACATAACTTCACTAACAACTATGGTTTTAGACCTTCAGTGAACCTGTAGAGTTGACACTGGTGATGAATGTTTAGCCAGATAATTACTCCTGATGGATATTCATGTAAACATTCTCTGTTGTAAACTTCTATTTCAATTTATGCTTTGATCTTTCATATGAACTTGTGATGAACTTTGTAACATGTGATTATGTATTCTGAAAGATGTTTAAGTGCTGAGGACAAAGAGAAGAGACACAGAAGGACTGAGCTGGAGAGGGACTGAGCTGGAGTCAGGTTTGAGATAAGGAGAACTGAGCTAAGTAGAACTTAGAGACTATAGGTAACATAAGAGAGCAATGTGCAGAACGCAGAGGAAAAGAGGAAAAAAGAAGAAGCTGGAGAGAGCAGAAGGAGCAGGCAGGTTTTTCCTTATGATGGGACAGAACAGGTCATTTTTTAATAGCAAGGCAGGCTTAGTCTTACTAAAAGGAACAAGCCTTTTCTCTTACAAACTTGGGTTTAATTCACTTAGCATTAAAAGGAGAGAAGCCATTTTTTTCTTTATGTAATAAAGATTGGAGCTCATCTTTCATCCAGAATGAGTGAATTCTTTCTGTACTGGTGCTTGGTCTTTTGCTCCATATGCTTATGTAAGCATGGATGTGTAAGTATGTAATTGTGAGAATGTATGCATGTGTGTGTGTAAGAATGTAATTGTGATAATGTATGTAAGCTGGACCCAACTGTTTGTGTGGAAATGTATAAATGTGCATTTATGAATCTGTGTATGAAATTATATATGTTTATGCATATTTGGCTATGTAAAAGTTTTTCCTTCTGCAAGCGCTATTCACTTATCTTGGTTCAATAGAAATTTATTGCTCCAAACTTCCCTCTAGCCTGACAAGCAAGAGGCATAGGGACAAAAGGGAACGGCTCTAACAATTAATCCTCTACCTTATCCCCTGCTGTTTCAGAATGAGGTGCTAAATGCCAGAGACTGCAGTTTCTGGCCTCAGAGGAACACAGAAGGAGGGTCAGTTACAGTAGCAGAGCATAGTGACTTAGACATAGATAAGTAAATCACCTACAGTAACATAGTAACTTAGACTTAGATAAGTAAACTTATTATTATACAGCAACCCTAAATATCTCGTAAGACAGTCTTACCCTCCGCTGACACTCTTCCCCTTCCACTGCCTCAAGAAGAACTAACAGGAGAAAGACTAATGCGGGAGCTGCCCCCCGACAGGGGTGCATGCAAACTTGAGTGCACATACGCAGACCAACTTTAATCTTCTCCATCAAACAACATCCACTGTCTGTTTTAATGTATTTGTCATTAGTTCTTTAAGAATTTCCTGCATGTGTGCTTGTGTATTCTGATCACATTCACGACTGCCACCTGCTCCCCCGCTCCCCAACTCTTTTTATCCACCCACCATTATCAACTCCGTGCCCTCCTTGTTGGTTGGTCTTCTAACCTCCTAAGTCAAATTTGTGCAGCTTACAGGTGTTTTCTCAAGATGGGGTCTCTCTCATTACCCTAGAATCCACAAATAGAAACATGAGTCTCACGTTTGTGGGGCAAGCACTAGACCAGCTGTGCCATCCTTCTTACCCAACAAAGCTTCAGGAAAAGCACAACCATCCAGAGATACCGGTTTCTAATTCGGGCTTCAAAAAGATCCAGGCTCTGTGTGCAACCTGTGCCTCAATCCCACCATCCTCCTCTCTACCTCCCTTGCTAATTCGACTTCAAACCACACGGACCATTTGAGTATTTTGTTCCTTTCCACCCACTGTGTGATGCACACCTTAGTAATTTGGTACGCATATTGTGAGTGAAATGAACTCTTGAGGCAGCATCCCCCTCTCCTCCATTTCCTTGTTCATATTTATTTATTTATTTATTTATTTATTTATTTATTTATTTATTTATTTGAATGTGTCTACTGCCACCACGTGCATACGGAGATCAGAGGTCAGCTTTCAAGAAATGGTTCTCACCTTCTACCATATAAGTCCCAGAGGTCGTCAAACTTAGGTCATCAGAAATTGACAAGTGCATTCACTACCGAGCCATCTCCAGCCCCGCCCACCCACACCCATTTGGTGGGAGAGGGGTGGGTTTGTTTTGGTTTTTGGTTTTTGGTTTGGTTTTGGGTTTTGGGTTTTGTTGCTGTTTTCTTTTTCGGTTTGGTCTGGTTTGGTTTGGTTTGGTTTTGGTTTTGGTTGGTTGGTTGGGGGGGATGTTATTTGGTTTTTGGTTTTTGGTTTTTGGTTTTTGGTTTTTGGTTTTTGGTTTTTTGAGACAGGGTTTCTCTCTGTAGCCCTTGCTGTCCTGGAACTCACTCTGGAGACCAGACTGTCCCACAGGCATGCACCTGCCCCTGCCCCTGCCTCCCAAGTGCTGGGATAAAAGGTCTATGTCACCACAGCCAGCCTAAGTTTTTATTAATGCATAAACTGCTCATAGTAGCCGAACCTTGTGGTGCAGAGTTAGAAAATCTCAGCTACTCAGGAGGCTGAGGCAAGAGAATAATGAGTGCAAACCCAGCTTTGGTCTGCTACATAGAGAGACTCAGGCTCAAGAGAAGGGAGTGAGGGAAGTAACCTGGGAAGTCAGACTCAGTAAGTGTTTACTGAGTGAGCTCTGCACACCCTAATTTAAAAGTCCGGGTATAAGATGGAGAAAAAAAAAGGAAAAGGGGAGGCCCGGAAACCGGGAAGGGGAATAAAAATCAAAATGTAAATAAGAAATACTCAAGTTAATAAAGATAAAAAAGAAGAAGAAGAAAAGAAAAGGGGAAATTTGAAGATGCAGCAAAGGCTGACAAGGCTCATTATGAAAGAGAAATGAAAACCTACATCTCCCCCAAAGGGGAGACCCAAAAGAAGTTCAATGACCCCAATATACACAAGAAGCCTCTTTCGGCCTTCTTCTTGTTCTGTTCTGAGTACTGCCCCAAAATCAAAGGTGAGCATCCTGGCTTATCCACTGGTGATGTTTCAAAGAAACTAGGAGAGATGTGTAACAACACTGCCACGGATAACAAGCAGCCCTATGAGAAGAAGGCCGCCAAGCTGAAGGAGAAGTATGAGAAGTTGCTGCCTACAGAGCTTAAAGGAAAACCTGATGCAGCAAAAAGGGGGTGAGGGTAGAGGTGGTCAAGATTGAAAAGATCAAGAAAAGGAAGATAGAGGAAGACGATGAAGAGGATGAAGAAGATGAGGAAAAGGAAGAAGATTAGTAAGTTGGTTCTAGCTCAGTTTTTTTTTCTTGTCTATAAAGCATTTAACCCCCTTGTACACAACTCACTGCTTTTAAAGAAAAAAAATTGAAATGTAAAAATAAAATAAAAGTCCGGGTACGGAAACGAAGCTTTGTATTCTGTCCTGGAGAGGGAGAGGTGTGGAGAGATCGGTGCATCCCCAAGGCCCGCTGACTGGCCAGCCTACTTAGTGAACTCCAGGCCTATGGAAGAACCTGTCTCAAAAATAAGGGGGAACCCTCTCCCTGAGGCTTAGAAGGAGACAGGAAGACTGTAAGAGCCAGAGGCCAGGCATGACCAGAGCAGGACCCCAGCACTCATGAACTCCAGCAGCTGCGGCTGCTGCTTATGATCGGCCCAGTCCACCTTGCAGCAGGAAGTAGAAAGACTAATGAGTCCACCCTGAAGAGCTAGACAAAAGGAAAGGCAGGTTTTTAAACTCTGCCCCTGACCCCATAGACTGACCAGGCTCCAGTGGATAGCCACATACCAAGGACTCATGGACATCCCAAATTGGACTGGATGGGCTATTTTAAATTTAAAAAGAGGCACGACATTGGAAGAAGATTGGGATGACAGTGAGTCTGAGGAACATACACAGTTGAACCCAGGGACCATATCACTCATGGACACTAGGTGGCAGCACACCACTGCAAGTGAATGCTGTGTGCTTAGGCCCCATAAAGTGTTCCTTGAAATGAAACAAGGGCCTCTCAGTGACACAGACAGGGAAACACAGCTCGCCGGAGTCCTAAGGACAAGACAGCTCTATGCCTGACTTCATAGTATGAAATTCCACTAGTACACATAGTAAAATTCCTTTTACACATTTCTCTTTTAAAAAACAAAATAAAATTGTCCAAAGACCAATTCAACAAATGAAGCTCAGAAAGAAATCACTACAGATCCAAAAATATGTTTTAAACATTTTTTAAGAAAAATACGTAACAATAAATTACTGAGGGATGGGGCTGTGAGATGGTTCCGCAAGTAAAGGAGCTTGCCACTAACCCTAACGACCTGAGTTCAATCCCTAAGACCTACATGGTAGAAAGAGGGAACTGAGTCCTGCAAGTTGTCCTCTGGCCTCCGCATGCTCCTGTGATATTCACGCACGGTGCACACACACACACACACACACACACACACACACACACACACACACACACACACACACAAACACAAATCAAATAAATGTAATAAGAAACTAAAAATAAGTTGAAAACACCACATCATCCCAGTAGTGCTGCTGTTCATTCCTTCTAGAAGGCTGAATGGAGGTGCCAGAAATACCAGGGTCCCTTCCTGGATGCCTCTCTGAACTCATACACATAGATTTGTGAGCAAACACGCGTGTGCACACCCACAAACTCAATTTCTTCCCCCTTTCCTCCCCCCCCACTCGCCCGCCAGCGACCCGCCCAGCTGCAGACGTTGTCATTATCGCATATGTCCACCAGGGGGCGATCGAGCCTTTAATTTCCAGCTGTCTGCCTTGGACCAGGCCTGCTTGGATATCCGCCTCTGCGTTTTAACTTGTATCTGATTTCCCACATCTTCGTCTTTTTAAATCATTAGAACAGCTAAGGGGGAGTATTTTGAGGATTGTCCTAGTCTCTGATGGTATAATAAAATATCCCGACAAAAAATGGGGAGTTTTGGAGAGCTAGGGGTTGAGTTTATAGATCTAGAGTACAGCCCATCTTGGTGGGACAATTATAACAGACACCTCAAACAGCTGGTCACAGGACAACCACAGTCAAGAAGGAAGAAATGAAGGCCAGCTTACTCATTTACACACAGTTCTGTATCCCTGCCTAGGGAATGGTGTGCCCCACTGTGGGCTGGGTCTTCCCACATCACTTAACATAGTTAAGACAATCCCCCACAGACCCTACAGGTCAACCTGTAGACAGTCACTGCAGCAAAACCTAGCCTGCACCACAGAATACAAACTTCTGCCGCCCTGAGCCTTAAAGACGGAGTGAGCACTCTGGGAATGGCTGGAATTGCTCCAAGAGCAAATTCATGATCTCTAACTCCTCAACATCACATGACTCAGCCTCTCCTTCTCATGGAAAAGCCATGGGAAAGGGCAACCTTCTGTTGTCATGGTCCTTGTGATGGTCAAACTTGACTTGAACTTGCATCGGCTGAGACACATGCTTCTGGGGGATCTACGGGGGAAGGGCCTCCTAGACAGTGGCTGGCAGCTTCCAGAGAGGGAAATGTTATTGGGTTTCAGCCTGTTCTTGCCCCTTCCTGGAGAGCACATCCACTCTGTTGCTGCCTCTGTGTTGTTCCTACAATCCTTATCTAACATAGATTGAAGACCTGGTACCCTCCAGAAACCACCGCCCCGCCCCCAGGCCTTCAGATCTGGACTTTGCCACACCCACCTCATAGACTGAGCTGCTCCCCGGTTCTCAGCCTCCGTAGCACACAGGCAGCCACTGTAGACTGCCCAAGCTGCATCATATAAGCCAAACTAATAAATCTCCCCTTGATATCTATTGATTCTATCAGTCCTGTTCCTCTAGTGCAGAACTCTAATGCAGTTCCTGATGCCTGTGAATCCATTGGCTCTCCCTACGGTGAAGGCAGACCCCTCAGACATGACAAGCATTTCATACCAGACTCCTGTGCCACAATCTATCCTTGGCCAAGTGTGAATAAGGCAATGCTTGGGCATTGGCTTTCCTGAGAGAGAACCAGGGAGTGCCGTGGCCTCTGTTAGCCACTAGACCAGTAGTTCTCGACCTTCTTAAAGCTGTGACACTTTAATTCAGTTCATGTTGTGGTAGTCCCCCACCATAAAATTATTTCATTGCTACTTTATAACTGTAATTTTGTTACTGTTAGGAATTGTAATGTAAATATCTGATATGCAGGATATTCTGATATGCGACCCCTGTGAAAAGGTCATTCGACCCCCCAGAGGGGTGGTGACCACTGTACTAGGGTGCAGAGAGCACAGGTTAGCCCTGAGACTCAGCTTTTTTAGTGTGTGTGCTGTGTAGAATACATTCACACCTGTAACACCCGCACATGCAGATGCTATAGTATCACCGGTATGGAGGCTACAGGAGGCTAACACTCCCCACTTTGCCCTGACACTCTTGCTGAACCCAGGGCTTGGCTGACAGCCCAGACATCCTCCTGCACAGGGCTGGTTGTTACAGGCGCACATGACCAAGCCCAGGTGTTTACTGGGTTCTGGGGATTCAAACTCAGGTCCTCATGTTTGTGCAGCAAGAATTCTTAACCCCTGAGCCATCTCCCAGACACGTCATGATGCTGTGCCTTCAAAAAAGTATAACCCTGACTCTCTGGTAATGTACAGTGAATTTTCCAGGGGTTGAGATGACCTCCAAGTCCATTATGTCTCAACCACCGTTCTCCACTGCCCAGGAAACTGGACCTAATATTGGGCCATGGGGATGTTCGATACAATGGCGCCTTCCTGAATAATGTACACTCTGAAGCCCTGTCCCATCCCTGGCCACCCACACTAGCCGTTCTTCTATTTGAGCTTGGTAAAGGTGATCCAGGCTGATCAAAAGAAATCCACCCAAAAAGGCAATTTCTTGGCTCTTGCTCTGGCCCTAAAGTACCAGGTAGGTCAGGGCCTGGGGGCAGAGCGTGATGGGTGTAATGTAAATGATGGGAAAGTTCTGGAAAGTGGGCATTGATCCTGGAGTCATGAATACACTTAGCAATAGTTAAAACACTCAAAACGGCAGGTACGGTAGACTGCATGCTGTGTTTAACCACAATCTTAAAAATAAAGTCTATTCAATAAGAAAGAGACGCCAAGGCATGAATAATATATGTTAAAAAGAATCAGTCTGATGCACAGGCTTTTCTGAAACAAAATGAACAGAGCTAAGGGGATGGGGCCCACGAGGCCCCGCCCCTTCCTGGGATTGATAGAGTTGACAGTTGGGAGGGGAGGGGCTCACGAGGCCCCGCCCCTTCCTGGGATTGATAGAGTTGACAGTTGGGAGGGGAGGGGCTCACGAGGCCCCGCCCCTTCCTGGGATTGTTCAAGGTCTCCGGGGACCGGACACACATTTCTTCAGGGGTGTAGCCACAGTCAGTGGCTCACACTCCTGTGACAGTCTCTCCTCTCAACCCTGATGGAGTTCAGTGTTCTATCAAAAAATAGACGTGGAAGTAGAAGGCACTGCGTAGGAAAAGCAAGGGATCAGCAGGAGTGGGAGGAGGCAAGAGAACATGACAGAGGATATGATCAAAATAAATAATACATATATGGAAATGTTATAAGAAAACCCATTACTAGGCTTCAGTAATAGTCACTATTAAAGACATGCAAAAATAAACAGAAGTCTGAAGCCAAAAGAACAGACGACAGAAGGCATAGACAGGAGAAAATGAGCTACGAGGTCTGAGGTGGTAAAGAGATGGAATTCTATCCCCCAAGTCCATCCACACCCCAAATAGGGTACCATGAGAAAAGAGATTTCTCTGTGCTGGAGGAAGCTGGGGCTCAGTGGATAGAGCTCTTATCTGGCATGTATGAGGCCCTGGTTCCACCCACAGCACAGAATAAACCAGGCATGGTGGTACACACCTCAGGAGTTCAAGGTCACCCTTGGCTATACAGCGAGTGCATAGCCAGTGTGAGACTCATGAGACCCTGTCTCCAAAACAAATAATAACAAAATAAAAATAAAATTGAAGTGCCTTTGACAGAAGCACTTTCCTGCTCAGGCTGTGGCTCTGGTCAAAGGCCCTCAGCTGGGAGGTCACAGCCAGGGCTGGGAGGTCATGACCTATGGCTGAGAGGATGTGGCCCAGAGCTAGGAGGCCCAGGGCTAGGAGGGCTATGTCTAGGCTAGCACCGACTGCTGTTATTTTCCTAAATGGTCATGTTATTAAAATACCTTCTAGGTATTTATGTGAACACCCACAACCCTGGCAGCCTTTAGCCTGGTCACAGAAGGGCCTTCTACAGTAGACCGTGGTCAGTAGAGAGATGCCTTATTGGTCAAAGAATACAAGACGGAGTGCTCATCCCTAAACAAGACAATTAACCCCACTACCGTTGAGGCTCGCTAGAAATCACAGCAAAGGAAGCAAGAAGACTGAAGGCAGGAGGCTGGGGAGAGAACAGTGAGACTCCGGCACGGTGAAGACACTCGCAGCCGCTGTGGTTACATGCAAAGGCCAAGCCAGCCAAAGTCCCAGCACAGCTGGGAAGATGTTCTCCAGGCCACACCCTCACTGAGGAGCTCTCGGCAATGGGAGCTGCTGGAGAAGAAAGAGTCATTCTTTGCTGAAGGCGTGGCCACTAGTCTTTGCCCCATACTCCGGCACACAGCCCGCAGCCCTGCACGTGGGCAGCACTAACTACATTTTGGTAGTGGGGTTGTTTGTCTGCGTGCTTGTTTGCAGACGTGGAGTTTGGAGGGGAAAGTGTTGAGTAGAGTGTGGGTAGAGTTAGAGGAAGGACATGAAGGGGACACAAGTATACATGTTTACTATATATGACCATAGCTCATTGTACACATATATGGAATTCTTAGGAATAAAGAAACATTTTTAAACTGTTGTGTGTGTATGGATGTGTTGCCAGTATGTCTGTATACATGTCTGTCTAGAGGCTTGAAAGGGCATCAGATCCCCTGGAACTGAAGATACAGAGGGCTGTGAGCTGCCATGTGGGTGTGGGGAGCTGAACCCAGGTCCTCTGCAAGAGCAGCCAGGGCTCTTAACCACTGACCCATCTCTCCAGCCCCAGAACAAAGAACTTTTTAATTTTTAAGAAGCTCTGACATTCTTTTATCCCAGCACCCAGAGAAAACAGTCTTCTGTTCTCCAGCCCAAGCCGTCCTCCTGTCTGACAGCTCACTGACAGCTTTCCAAACAAGAGAGAGAGCCTGTCTCAAAAGAAACAACGATGACATGTGAGAAATGATATACCAAGTTGACCCCTGGCCTCCACATGTACATGCACACATGTGCAAGCATACTTACACTTACATGTGCACTGGTACACATATGAACACACACATATACACACATGTGTGTGGGACCATGAAAGGTAGCCTGGTTCCCAGTTGAGCTAAAGCTAGAAACTCAGGTGACCCTAAGGGACAGTAGACATTTCACCGGACTCCAGGGAAACCATCAGTCACATAAGGGCAACACCCCAAGCCCCTCCACAGGTAGAGGACTTGACCACAGGTCACATAGGCTCAAGACAAATCTCCATTATAAGGTACCTAAAGGCCTGGAGGCTTAGCCGATAACCTTTCCTTCCCAGACACTCCTCCCTGCAAAAGGTATTTAATCTCACACCCACCCTGAAAAGTGGAGTACGGTTTTAACTCATCCACTTTCTGCCATGACAATGAATGTCGTGAAACCATGGACTGCTGTTTTTCATCGTGATCTGCTGTGGAGAGCCACACAGAAGGCCTTCACCTACAGAGCAGCTGCCTAATCTCTGCAGAAGGCCTCCCTGCGCTCCGAGCCGTGGCTGCCAACAAGCCAAACCAAGCCGCCAGCAAGGCAAGGACTATGCCCGCAGGACCAGCCAGAGCTCCCTCCTCTTTCCCCCTCAACCGGGGCTAAATCCAGCCCGCAGACCCCTACTCAGTTCTCAGCTCTTCCCTCGGCTTCCAGCAGCACCTAAATGCCCAAAAGCCTAAGAACCCGACCGCCCCCGCCTCCTTGCAGGCCTAGAGACCCCTGGGCCAGCCCCAGCTGTGTCCTGTGCCTCAGACTGTGCTTCCCCACTGCCCTGGAGCGTGGTGTCCTGTGGCTTCGCTACAGCCCAATACCTACCTGGCGGCCGAGCCCTGTGGGATCCCTCATATAACTCGACAACTGGCAATGGCATGGGGTAAGTGCGGTCAAACTCCTGCGTCCTGCCTGCCATGCCAAGTGACAGAGCAGACGTGGGACCCTACCATAACCCTATGGAACAGCCTAGGACAGCAAATTCATGATGGTGGTGCTGTGGACACGCTCTAGAATCCCCTGGGAACCCATTCTCTGGTGGCGGCTAAGGGATTATCTAGCTAAGGGATTAACTAACTGTGGGCAGGCCCCATCCTACTCGCTGGGGTGCCAGACTGGACAGCAGCATTCACCTCTCCACTCTCTGACTGTGGATACTGTGTGGCCAGGCAGCATATACATCTGCCGCCAGGCCTTCCCTGCTGTGGTGGACTGGAACTGTGACCGTGGTAAACCTTTCTTCCTTAACTGCTTTTCTCAGAGTGTCTTATCCCACCAATGACAAGAGCGGGTTCCATGGAAATGTGACACTGAGAATGAAACAGAGTGCCTGCTCCGCTTTAGCTTTCAAGTTAACGCCGCTACTCTGAGAGAGTCTACACTGAGTAACTGATGATGCCTGATAGGGATGGTACCATGCCTTGACAGGTGGTCCAGGGCTATCCAAGAAATCCAGCTGAGCAACTGATGGAAACAGATGCAGGGACCCACAGTCAGACATTAGGCAGAGCTCGGGAAGAGGGTACAAAGGACTGAAGGAGCCAAAGGGGTCAAGGACACCACAATAAAACCTACAGAACCACAGACACTGAGCCATCAACCAGAGAGCATGCATGGGACTGGCCCAGGCCCCCTACACATGTGCTACAGGTGTGCATCTGGGTCTTCGTGCAGAACCCCTAAAGCAGGAGCAAGAGTTGTCTTTGACTCTGTGGCCTGCCTTTGGGACCCTTTCCTCCTACTGAGTTGCCTCATCTGGCCTCAAGGAGAGCGGAGATGCCTCCGACAGCCATGAGAGGCCTCCCCTCTTCTGAGGAGAGGGGGAGGAAGAGTGGATGGCAGGGAAGAAAGAGGAGAGGGAGGGACTTGGAAGAGAGAAGGGATGGGAAGCTGTGATCTGGATATAAAGTAAATAAAAACTTTATTAATAAGAGAGAAAGGCAGCTGAGGATAAAGCAGAGAGAGAGCCAGTAAGAGCAATCTGCCAGGGCCTGTGCGTGTTCCTGATGCAGCTCCTGTCCTGACCTCCGTCAGTGGTGGAAGTGACGCTGACAGTGTAGCCAAAGGCAAATCTTTGCCTCCGCGAGTAGCATTAGGTCAGGTCATTTGCCACAGCAACAAAAATCAAAGTAGGACACAGATCACGATTAATAACACCAGAGCAGCAGGCAAAACGATTCTGGGTAAACCGAAGTGTGGTTGTTCTGCCTGGCAGGCAAAGAAGGGGCCTGATGTAAGCAATGTCTCCACAGGAAGCAAGATGGCAGAGGAGAGCCGGCTATTGCCTCAGTACACCAGAGCCACGGTTTATAGGATTCAAACTATATTTTTGAAGAGCATATATTGAAATTTTTCCCCTTATTCAGCATAATGCAGAAGGGAAGAACTCAAAACATTAACTTCTATTATATGAAAGCTGAGGCAGGAGAATGACCAGTTGAAGGCCAGCCTGGGCTTCAGTAAGTTCAAGGTCAGTCTGGTCTATATAGTAAGACCCTGTCTCGAAGATTTTAAAGTGACTGGGAGTGTGGCACAGTAGTAGAGCTCTCCCCTGCCCCTGGAATCACACAATAAGGGCTGGGGTCAGGTCAGGGGTGGAGCCCCACCCAGAATCCCCCAGTGAGGGGCTCAGCAGTAGTGTGTCTTCCTATCGTGCTGAGGTCATGAAGTTCATCCTTGGCATCAAGGACAAAAAAGGAAGGGGGGGAGAGGTGTAGACTTGATTTCTGTATTCCAGACCCTGCAAACACAGCACTCTTTTCTGGTAGGTAGGAATCCCAGGTCTTCTTCAACCTGTCCTGTAAAAGTTGGAGAAAAGAGGCCTTGACACAAGGAGGGCACTGCTGAGTGGACTTTCGTCAGTGTGCACCCTCCCTGAGGCTCCCCTTACAGTCAGTCTGGAGCACACCAGTTCCTGCTGTCCTCACTTTATTAGAATCAGCTTTCTTGGAGGACTGGAGAAAATCAGTGTGCTATAAATTAACCATCTCTGGGCTTCATCCTGGGAACCCTGCTAGCTGGCCACTCGCCGTCTGAGCTCCATCCAGATCCTCTGCCAATGAGGACAGCTCACGGCCCCTCAACCCTGCTGGCATCCCAGGCTCAGCCATCATCTGCCTCTCTCTGTGTCCTGCAGGGCATCGGGCTCAGCAGTACTCAGAATAATCTTCCTCCACATAGTTAGAGGGAAACCAGCCAATCTGCAGAGAGAAGAGAAACCATCAGAACAGCTGCTGTCCTCTGCACGCCTCAGCAGAGCTGATCGGACCCCACACACACTTCCGGGCTTTCACACTGCTGACTGCTCCTCTCTGCACGCACAAGGATAGACCTCTGCTCATAAGTCTCTGTCATGTGTCCCCTGTCATTAAAGCCTTCCAGTCACCCTGCTTATCGCAGTAAGCCCCACCTGTGAGAATGAAAGGCAGCCTGGTTCCCAGTTGAGCTAAAACTAGAAACCTGGGTGACCCTGAAGGGACAGGACAGTAGGCATTTCGCCTGACTGCAGGGAAACCAGGTCCCCCCTCTCCTTCCCAGACCTCCTCCCTGCAAAAGGTACTGAATCTCAGGCCCACGCTGAGAAGTGGGGTACGGTTTTACTCATTCTCCTTCCTTCGTGACAATGTCTTGAAACCATGGACTGCCTCTTTTCATTGAGAAAAGAGCCACAGAGAAGGCCTTCACCTACAGAGCAGCTGTCTAATCTCTGTAGAAGGCCTCCCTGCACTCCCAGCTGCAGCTACCACCAAGCCAAACCAAGCCTGCCGCTGTTAAGCCAAGGACTATCTTTGAGGGACCAGCCGGAGCCTCCACTTCCCCATCAGCCCCAGGCTAGATCCAGCCTGTGGGCCCCACTCCATTCTCAGCTCTTCTGCTGCTTCCAGCAGTGCCTGGAACCAGATGGCCCCCTGAGCCAGCTCCAGCTGTGTCCTGCGCCTCAGACTGTGCTTCCCCACCCCCAGAGGGGTGTCCTGCTCTACAGCCGGACCCCTGCCCAGCATGGGATAAGCACAATCAAACTCCCATGTCCTGCCTCCCTGAGCCACCAAGTCCTGTGGCAGAGCAGACATGGGACCAATTAACCCTATACCCAGCCACTTCACACACTCTTTCTCTCCATTGCTCTCCACAGAATTCCCCATCATCTGAATGATCACATATTCTGCCTATTTACAGGATTAATTGATAAACCAACTTCCCTCCCAAAACACAACAGGAAAACAAGGGCAGGGGAGTTTGTCTCCTACTCGCCAGGCTCCCAAGAGCCTAGAACCAGTGCTTAGTAAACACTATTTCTTGGAATGTTGGGTGGACAGATGTGATAGATAGATAGATAGATAGATAGATAGATAGATAGATAGATAGATAGATAGATAGATAGATAGAGACAGACAGACAGACACATAATGATATATGTATCATTATACATAGATAATTGAGCAGATGGGTGGATGGATGGAGCATAGATAGATGAAGAGATAGAAATTGGATAGATGGGTAGATGGATGGGTGAATGGAAGGGTGGATGGATGGGTAAGTGGATGAATGGATGAATGGATAAATGAATGGATGGATAATGATGAGTGGATGGGTGGTATTAGATGGGTAAATGGATAGATGATATCAGTGATGATAGTCTAATGAATACATGGATGGAAGGATGGGTGGGTAGAAGTAAAGAGACACATAAAAATGATGGTTGTGCAGAGAGATGGTTGGCTGGCAGTTTCTTAAACACTCTAAATGACTCTTTCGACCCCTACAATCTACCACTACTCACTAAATGTGACAGCAAATGTGTTTGACAAGTTTAGAAGCATTTCTCCAAACCATGGGAGCTTTGTGGAGTGTTTCTCCCAATAGTATAAAAGTTCTAACCAGTGTCTATTCCACTCAACAAATATTTGAGAAACCTTTCCAGCAAGGAAGAATACTAGATGCTCAAATTCATCAGGTGCTGAAAGGAAGAAAGGTCTCCATCCAGTCTAAAGTAGGAACTCAGCCAAAGCAAGCCAGCCTCAAGTGTTTTCAGGAACATCTTTTTCCTTGAAACCAGAACCAGAGCAGGCAAAGAGCATTGTGGTTCACCTCAAGTCTGCCCCTTCACACATTCAATAATTACCAAGAACCTACTGTGTGTCCCACCCTGTGACAAAGCAGTGAGCCACACAGACACAAATCTCTCCATTTCATCTGTCAATCACTCTCTCTCCCGGGGGCTTTACGCTGGGGGATTCTGTATATTCCCCAACCTTAGCGCCCTGTCTAGTTCTATAGCAACTTGACACAATGGAGAAAATGCCTCCATAAGATCTGACTGTAAAGCACTCTTTAAATTAGTGTTCCACCGCTGTGGGTGGGGCCATCCCTGGGCTGGCGGTCCTGGGTTCTCTAAGAAGCAGGCTGAGCAAGCCATGAGAGCAAGCCAGTCAGCAGCACCCTCCACGGCCTCTGCATCAGCTCCTGCCTCCAGGTTCCTGCCCTCTCTAATTTGATGATAAACTATTATATTAAACTGTGAGTGAATAAATCCTTTCATCCCATCTCTGCTTTTGGACATGGTGTTTCATTACAGCAATAGTGACCCCGACTAAGACACTTACTGATAGTCTGGGTTTGTTTTTTTGAGGGGGGGGTTACATGTACAGGATCTCTTGTCAGCCTGGAACTCACCAATTAGATGAGGCTGGTTGTTCAGTGAGGCTGAGTTATCTGTTTGTCTTAGCCTTCCCAGCACTGAGATTATATATGGATACTGCCATACCCACTTTTCTTTTTATATGAATAATGGAAGGATTGAAGGGAAGGGTGAGCCAGTGAACAAATGTATACACAGGTGACTGAATGAGTCAATGAATGGGTGGATGGGTGGATGGATGGATGGATGGATGGATGGGGGATGGATAGATGGATGGATGGGGGATGGATGGATGGATGGATGGATGGATGGATGGATGGATGGATCGGTGGGTGGATGGGATCTGAGGGATATATAAACTGATGGATCAGCAGGTTCTGGGATTTGAACTCAGTCTTCAAATTGTAATGCAAGCACTTTACCAGCTGAGTACCAACCCAGCCCACTGGCAGTCATTTTACCCTCACCTCTGGAAAGATGGGCAAGAAGCTCCCTCAGGAGTCCTATTTCCCATCACCATCCCGACCAGTGCCTAGTGCAACTGCACAGTAGGGTTCAGCACAATCTCACTAAACATTGTTTCACAAAGGTAACAATTGGACGATGCTCCCTTTGCACCCAGAAACACGTCCATGTCACAGTCGGTCCATGTGACCTGCACAGGAGCCACACGCCATCTCACTACAGCCAGGGCACTCACAGCACACCTCATCCAGACGGCCATCCCTCCAGCCTCACCCGGCCATAGATCTCCCCACGCCACCAGCCTTGCTGTCCCTTCTTGTTGAGGATCTTGATGATATCACCCTCCTTAAGGGACAGTTCTGATCGGTCCCGGGCACAGAAGTCGTAGCGGGCTTTGGCAGTGCCAAAATACTTGGTGCTTCCAGCTGTGGAATGGAAAGAGACCTTAGCGTCTGAGGTGGACACCTAACCATCCTCTGTAGACAGTGTGCACAGGGGCCATGTCCTCAGGATGGTGCCATCTAGTTGGGCTTTTGTGATGGTCAGCTTCAATTGTCAACGTCACCCATCCTAGAATCACCCGGGAAGAGAGTCTCAGTAAGGGATGTGTAGACTGGGTTGGCCTGTGGGTATTTCTATATGAATTGTCTTAGAGAACTGAGTTGATGTGGAATCTGCAGCTCACCATGAGTGGCTTCATTCTTAGGCGGGGGCTGAGGGGAGACTTAAACTGAGTCAGAGTGGACAAAGTAAGCTGAGTACAAGTGAGCGAGCACGCATTCACCTCTCTCTGCTCATGACTGCTGATTGCCCGTGGGACACCCGCCCCACAGTGATAGTTTATCTCATCAGTAGACACGAAACTAGAGCATGCACAGTAGAGTGACCTCTAGGCCGACGGGACACAACTCCACTTCTAACGCTGTCCTCCCAGCCTGAGTACCCACGTTTAGGAAACTTAAATGGTTTAAGTGGGGTTCCATGAAGTAGCCCAGTGTGGTTCGACTTGTCATCCAGTGCTGGGATTATAAACATGAACCACCACACCTGCTAAACCGGCTCTTCTATAATTTTAATAGTGTTTTGTGTGCACTCAATTTCTTTATACCTGTGAGTCCCTAGCCAGCATATTTCGGTCCAGATTCACGGGGAGACTTAAAAAGTCATTACAGGTGGCTAGAAAGGTGATTCAATTCCAGCACCCACATGGGGGCTGCCGACCACTTATAGCTCCATTTCCAGGAGATTTAACTCTCTCCTCTGTATTCTGTAAACAGTGCACTCGGTGCACAGAGCCTTACACAGACACACATGTATATACACAGTTTAAAATTCAAAATAAGGCTCGGTGTCGGTGGCACCGAGACAAGCATTGTTAGGGAGAAGGGCGGTGGCTGTGGCAGCCTTCGATCTCTAGAGTTCCATCCAGATTCCATTGAATTGGCCCAGATGCAGTCTGGGAGGCACAGAGCGAGAGCACTCAGGCCTTGCTGGGGCAGGCACAGCAGGAAGCGAAGTGCAGAGATAGAAGAGTAAAAGAAGCTGAGTGGTTTGTGCACTATGAAGAGAGGTGGGCTTGGTGACACAAAAGCCATTGTTGCTCTTGCTCCTTGGGAAATGGTGACTCACACGGTTACTCTATAGAGCCAGTAAGAAACCCAAGTGCCAGTAGGACTGTGCCTTTCCTTTGAGAAAGCCCACTACAGTGTGAGTCGCTGTGATCCCAGAGCTGCATCCTAGCCCAGGAGGAGGAGCAGAAGCTGCACAGTGGAGCCCACAGCTGATGCCGTGCCTGGCTGCATTGGCCTCTCGTCACCGGCCTATCTGCTGATCTCTCCAGTTGCTTGTGGTTCAGCCACGAGACTGTGCAACTACGTGCATTTTTCTGGGCTGTGTTTAACTTTGGCCAAGGATGTATTCCCTTTGGAGTCTTTGGGACAAACATTTAACCATCATACCTTTCAAAAGAAGATGTCAGCGATGGCTCTGTGGGGGGCACACTGTGATGAGCAAGAATGATGGAGAAGGGGACGGGAGAGGAGGAGAAGGGGACGGGAGAGGAGGAGAAGGGGACGGGAGAGGAGGAGAAGGGGACGGGAGAGGAGGAGAAGGGGACGGGAGAGGAGGAGAAGGGGACGGGAGAGGAGGAGAAGGGGATGGGAGAGGAGGAGCAGGGGAAGAGGAGAAGGGGACGGGAGAGGAGGAGAAGGGGACGGGAGAGGAGGAGAAGGGGAGAAGGGGACGGGAGAGGAGGAGAAGGGGAGAAGGGGAGGAGGAGAAGGGGATGGAGAGGAGGAGAAGGGATGGGGAGGGAGAAGGGGATGGGAGAGGAGGAGAAGGGGATGGGAGAGGAGGAGCAGGGGAAGGGAGAGGAGGAGAAGGGGAAGCGGGAGGAGGAGAAGGGGAGGGGAGGAGGAGAAGGGGATGGGAGAGGAGGATGGGAGAGGAGGAGAAGGGGACGGGAGAGGAGGAGGAGGGGATGGGAGAGGAGGAGAAGGGGATGGGAGAGGAGGAGAAGGGGATGGGAGAGGAGGAGAAGGGGATGGGAGAGGAGGAGAAGGAAACAGGTTTGTGCACTATGAAGAGGCAGAGCTGGAGACACAGCTGGGCGGTGAGAAACAAACTGACGTGAGTCGCCTGTGCTCCACCTGAGGCCATGGTGAAGTTCCAACCAGTGCTGCCACCAAGGCCCAAGTGCCTTCCTCAGGCAAGGAAGATGCACAGCACTGGGAAGGCAGATGCAGGTGATTTCTGGGTTCAAAGCCAGCCTGATCTAGAGCAAGTTTCAGTTCCAGAACAGCCAAGACTACACAGAGAAACCCTGCCTCAAAAAGAATAAAAACGAGGGAAGGAAGAAAAAAAAAAAAACCTTACAGCTCTTCCAGAAGACCTGGGTTCAGTTCCCAGCACCCACACTGGACAGCTCACAGGTCCAGGGACATAGTGCCCTTTTCTGGCCACTGCAGATACTGCACTAGTGTGGAACACACACAGATGTACACACACAGCACACATATAAATAAATCTTTAACAGACAAAAAGTCATCTCCAACATCACACAACGCCACAAAAACAAGCATTTGATAAAGAATCATTAAAAGGAAAGGTGCAGGCCCCGGGAGCTCAGGCTCCCCCTCCACCAAGAGGAGGCATCGTGCAGCCTCCAGCCTCCTACCCGGCGGCTTGCTGATGGCTCTCCTCTCAGGTTCCTTGTAAGGAAACTGCAAGGTGGTGTCCAACGACTTGAAGCAATCTTTTAGGGAATTCTGCCGATAAAACTCTACCAGTTCCTGAGGGAAAAAAACAAAACAAAACAAAACCACAGAACATTCATTACCCCAAATGACCAGCCCACGGTGCAGCAGAGCCCAAGCCCGCATCTGCACTCCAAACAGCTGTTTGGCTGCTCCTGTGATGGGAAACTCCTTCCTCTACCGGAACAGCAAGGACGTCTGGGGAAGGGACGCTGGGGTGGGTAATGTTGACTCGACCTAGACTCCTAAGAGACTAGCCCGCGGCCATGTTTACATTAAGCTCACTGGGGTGGGCAGAGTCACCTGAGCGTGGATGGCTCCTTCCCATGAGGGTCCCAGCTTGAAGAAAAAGGAAAATCCAGCTGAGCAACAGCCTCAGTTTGTCCCTGCTCCCTGACTAGGAAGCAACATGACCAGCCTCCTCATGCTCCTGCCACCACATCCTCCTCACAACAGCCCTCAGACTGTGCTGTGGAACAGCCTGTCCCTCTTTAGGCTGCTTTGTCAGCTGTTTTCTCACAGCCATGAACAGAGCAGCCGACAGGCACCGCAGGCGCAGGCCGGGTCTCGCCAGACAGCCAGTTCATTTTACTCCCTGCCACGCTTACCAAATAGGCTCACCAAATTCGAGGCCTCCCATCAGTGCCCATGCCTTTACAACTAATAATCATCCAAGTGCAGACCAGTGTGCACAGAACATGTCACCCAGGTCTCCTAGGAACCCCAAGTAATGAGGATGCTCACAATTCTCTCATGTTGTATTTGTTGTTTGTGTGTGTGTTTGTTTGTTTGAGGGGTGAATGCTAAGGTTTTGTCTTTTACTGTTTATTGTAATGCTAGATGCCAGCAGCCAATAGCTGGGAAGGAGAGACACAGGCAGGGTTGAGGTTTCCCTAGAGACCACAAGGAAGAAGCAGGGGAGCTGCCATGGGCTAAGGGCCAAGGGACGGACCATGGCCCACAGGGCTGCCCAGTTGGGGTAAGAGAAGCCAAGATAGAACGTAGTAAATGGTTAAATAGTAAGTGATGACTTGGGGTTAAGGATGGGAAAGCAGATTCTAACATCATGGAAGGTAGGCAGCTGCCCAGCTACTGTGATGCCTAAGACACATTTAAAAATATAAAGGGTGTGTGTGTGTGTGTGTGTGTGTGTGTGTGTCTGTGTCTGTGTGTGTGTGTGTGTCTGCCTGTGTGTCTGTGTGTGTGTGTCTGTGTGTGTGTGTGTGTGTCTGTGTGTGTGTCTGTGTGTGTGTGTGTGTGTCTGTGTGTGTCTGTGTGTCTGCCTGTGTGTCTGTGTGTGTGCCTGTGTGTCTGTGTGTGTGTCTGTGTGTGTGTAAGTGTGTGTGTGTGTGTGTGTGTGTGTGAGTGTGTGTGTGTGTGTGTGTGTGTGTGTGTCTGTGTGTCTGTGTGTGTGTCTGTGTGTGTGTGTGTGTGCCTGTGTGTCTGTGTGTGTCTGTGTGTCTGTGTGTGTGTGTGTGTGTGTCTGTGTGTGTGCATATGTGTGTGTGTATGTGTGTGTGTGTGTGTCTGTGTGTGTGTGTGTGTGTGTGTACGTGTGTGTCTGTGTATGTGTGTGTGTCTGTGTATGTGTGTGTGTCTGTGTGTATGTGTGTGTCTGTATGTGTGTGTGTGTGTGTATGTATATGTGTGTGTGTTTGTGTGTGTGTGTGTGTGTGTGTGTGTGTGTGTGTGTGTGTGTGTGTGTGTGTGTCTGTGTGTGTGTGTGTGTGTATGTGTGTGTGTGTGTGTGTGTGTGTGTCTGTCTGTGTGAGTCTGTGTATGTGCATATGTGTGTGTGTGTGTGTGCATGTGTGTGTGTCTGTGTATGTGTGTGTCTTTGTGTGTGTCTGTGTATGTGTGTGTCTGTGTCTGTGTGTGTTGTCTGTGTGTATGTGTGTATGTCTTTCATCTGAGAACATAAATGGTTTAAGATGGGAAGGAACCCTGCGTCAGGATTTATTAATATTTATTTATATCATGGGTAGCAGCTGTGTTTTAGAACTGGCCTCTGTAAAAGACTTTGTATTTGATTTCAGCTTCCGACGATCCGTAGGGAGACTAGTTCATGGTTAGTGACTCCCTGGGAAGGGCTTCTCTAAACATGAAGTAAGGACCCTAAGACACAGGTGCAGACACTGCTGTGGGGGCTCTGAGCAGCTTAGGTGGGGTTAGCGGACAGCAGCGACAGCAGCCCTTACCGGGAGGCCCCGGAAAGCCTTCTTCTCTGTGATCCGGTACAACCCCTCTGACGTCATGATTTTAATATGCTTGACCTCCACATTATACCTGGAACGAGGGAGAAAGACAATCAGAAGGTTGAGCCCCAAGGCTGAGGATCGCCATTACGCATCCACCCAGGCTAGCCCCACAGACAGAAAAATCAAGCTGGACTCCTTCAGGCAAAGGGAGCCCTGAAGCTCAGAGTCCGGAACTATGCCCTACCCATCCCTTCCTGGGGTCTCTACTACTCTAAACCTTCCATTCGTTGCCTTAAATGGAAGGAGTTTCCTGTTCTCCCTGAGGTGGCTCATCTGGAAGGTCAGCCTGACAGGGCCTAGAAACAGCGCATACCTCTGGACATGTCTGTGTGGGAGTTTCTACCTTGAATTAACTGACAGGTAAAGCCCCGCCCAGAGCGAGGATGGCAACATCCCGTGAACTGAAGTTCTGGACTGAATAAAAAAGAGAGAGAAAGCAAGCGAAACATCCAGCATTCATCTCCGCGCTGTCCAGTTTATATCAACTTGATATGAACTACAGTCATGTGGGAAGAGGGAGACCCAACTGAAAACCTGTTGCCATCGGAGTGGCCTGCAGGGCATTGTCTTGCTTGACGATTAATATGAGAGTACCCAGCCCACTGAGGGTGGCTCCATCTCTGGGCTGGTGGTCCTCAGTTCTACAAGAAAGCAGGCTGAGCAAGCAAGCCATGGGAAGCAGGCCAGTAAGCAGTGATCCTCCATGGCCTCTGCTTCAGCTCCTGCCTCCCAGTTCCTGCCTTGAGCTCAGTGGTGGAGCATATAATGTCAAAGTGTAAGCTGAGACAAACTCTTCCCTCCCCAAGGTGCTTTGGGTCATGGTGTTTTTTCCACAGCAATAGAAACCCTAAGACGACAAAGCCTGCTCCCTGCGTGTGAGTGCAATTGACTAGCAGCCTCATGCTCCTGCCGCTGTGCCTTCCTCCCTAAAGTGGACAGGTCTCTCCAACAGCAAGCTGAACCAACCCTTTCTCCACTAAGTGGTTTTGTTTATCACTGCAGTGCAACACGTAAACCCCCTGCCTCGAGGGCGTGTTGAGAAGCCAGTAGGACCCGGCAAAGAAGACAGTGTCCTTAGATAGAGAGGAAATGACTGCTACACAATACGAAAGACGGTGGAATAGAAATGACTCAAAGAATAGGGGTTCTGTTAATGTGGAGGATTGCAGAACAACAAAATGGAAAGAAACACCCAACCTCGTGAATATGTCAGATGACACATTAAAAAAGACAGCATAGGGAGAAGTTGGCCATTTCTACCAACAGGGGAAACGCTTTTGTCTTTTAATTGCTGAGGGGCCACCCAGATGGCTCAGCGAGTAAAGGGGCTTGCCACAAAGTTTGACAACTTGTGTTCAACCCCTACACCCCTCATGTTAGGAAGTGAGAACTGACTTATGCAAGAGGTACATGGGCACACTGGAAATAAACGTTTTCAAACCGGCAAACTCTCACAAAAAACCCCAACGCTAAAAATAAAGTCAGAAACAAGGGTAGAGCAGCCAGCCAGTGCAAGCTGACTCCCTGCTAGCTGCACTAAGCTTGGCATGTAAGCGGCTGCACCAGCCAGTCACGTGCACGGGTGAAGTGGGTCCCAGCAGGCACTACGGCTACTTCCCTCACACTCCACGTGGCCCCTCCACAAGCACAGGCAGTGTTTCCACCCTCCAGTGTCCTCGAGTCCAGGGATTATGCAGCGCTGGCCAGTGAGGCCCTAGGCTCCTCCCGCCTCACCCTCTTCAGTTGTTGGGGTCACAAGCACAGCCAGACTGGGCTTTAAGTGGCTGCTGAGAAATCACACCAAGGCCTGATTGTGGTGTGGAGGGCACTTCTCACACAGCTGTCTCCCCAGCTCCTGTCATGGGGTATTTTCTGAAGCTATTGTGCAGATGCAAAACAAAACTACATTTAGGTGTCATCTGACCCCAGTCACTATGGCTGTTGCCAAGAAAAAGCACAACCAAAATTCTAGAGAGGATTGGGTGAGCAAAAGATCCTGTGAGGTTGCAAACTCTTGGTGAAAACTAGGCTAGAATTCTACTCTTCAACCAATACCAAGGTAAGATATCTGCAGGGGCTGGGGAGATGGCTAAGTCGGGGCAGGCTTGTTGCACAAGCACGAGGACTAGAGTCTGATTCAGTGCCCATGTAAGAAGAGCAAGGTAGTGGTGACACTCATAACCCCAGCCCAGGCAGGCAGAACCAGGGGCTCCCTAGGACTTGCTGCCAGCATAGCCTATTCTCAGTGAAAAACAATGCTTCAAAACTCGAGGTAGGACTGCTGAGACGGTGCTTGCCACCAAGCTTAACACCATGAGTTCAAGCCCTGTACCTGTATTGTGGAGAGAACTGACTCCCACAAATCGTCATCGACTCCGCGTGCGTGTGCACACATGCCTTCCTACACATAAATAATCAGTAGAGAAGTAAAATTTTTGATTTCTTGAGAAACACCTATCATCAACTTGCAGCATCCACATACGGACACCTTGGCAAATGCCCACATGCATGTCCACAAATAACAAAAAATAATAATACAAGTAAACGTCACAGTTCAGTAGTAAGGACGGAAGTTATTACAGTGTGGAGACCAGGAGATCTGCCCTGGGTCAGCTGGATTTTATTTCCCAAGGATATTTGGTCAGCATATCAGCATGACACCAACAAGCCTGTGTTCATTGTGCGAACTAGCACCCACAGCCAGAACGCGAAGTCAGCTAAGGTGAAGAAACCGTGACAGACACACACAGTGGAACATAATTCAGCCATGAAAAGGACAGCATCCTGTCATTTACAATGTGGAGGACCTGGAGGACGTTATGTTAAGTGAAATAAGTAAGACACAGGAAGACAAATACCACTGCTTCCAAAGCATACATTAAAGCTAAAAGTGTTGTCCTCAAACAAGAAAAGTGAGATAAGATGCAAAGGACACAAGGTAAGGGGGGGAAGAAAAGGGGAGGAGAGTGAAAGTCAGTAGAAAACAGTAGTTCAATAAAAGATGCTTGTGGACAAGTGTATACTTTTGTGTGGTAAATGGCAAGACAGCCTTTGCAAGCTCAGATCAGACGGAGTATGGTGAGGGAGGGAGGAGTTACTTAATGCTGATGGCGAATTCCGCTGTGTCTTTCACCCTTTGCCGCACCAGGTAGGTCCCATCAGAGCGGTTGGTGAGGATGCCCTCGGCGCCTGCTCGCTCCATGGGGCCCGCATACCTGCCAGGACACATCTGAGTTAGTCATGCCAAGGGGTACAGGATTCGGTTGAAGCTCAGGCTTTTGAGGAATCCCTGGAATTTGGCCATTTGGCATCTTCCGAGCTTACTTTAGAAACTAATCTCTGAGCACCACGGTAGAATGAGGTGTCAGCCTCAGATACAAAGGTTAAGGGAAGGTCTAGCAGGAGGGCTCAGCAGGTAAAGGAGCTTGCTGCCAAGCCTGAGGATTTGAGTTCAATCCCTGGGAACCACTAGATAAAAAGAGAACCACCTCCTGCAAGTTTTTCTCTGACCCCCCCCACACACAAACACACACACATACATGTACACATGAACATATACACATGACATACACATGTACATGAATGCATAGGTACATGCACACATGCACACACATGCATGCACACACACAAAGTGTAAAAACATTTAAGGGAAGGTCTGAAATAAATCAATAGTATTTTAATGCAATGTTTAAAAAAACAGAACAATTAAAAGCCAACTGAAAAAGGAATGAGGCCTATGCACAGCCACAGTGAAGCCTCAAGAACACCATGCTCACACAGTGGGTCCTCAAGAACACCATGCTCACACAGTGGGTCCTCAAGGATGACATGCTTACACAGTGAAGCCTCAAGGACACCATGCTCACACAGTGAGGCCTCAAGAACACCATGCTCACACAATGAGACCTTAAGGATGACATGCTTACACAGTGAAGCCTCAAGGACACCATGCTCACACAGTGAGGCCTCAAGAACACCATGCTCACACAATGAGACCTTAAGGATGACATGCTTACACAGTGAAGCCTCAAGGACACCATGCTCACACAATGAGGCCTCAAGGACACCATGCTCACACAGTGGGTCCTCAAGGATGGCATGCTTACACAGTGAAGCCTCAAGAACACCATGCTCACACAGTGGGTCCTCAAGAACACCATGCTCACACAGTGGGTCCTCAAGAACACCATGCTCACACAGTGGGTCCTCAAGAACACCATGCTCACACAGTGGGTCCTCAAGAACACCATGCTCACACAATGAGACCTTAAGGATGACATGCTTACACAGTGAAGCCTCAAGGACACCATGCTCACACAGTGAGGCCTCAAGAACACCATGCTCACACAATGAGACCTTAAGGATGACATGCTTACACAGTGAAGCCTCAAGGACACCATGCTCACACAGTGGGTCCTCAAGCACATCATGCTCACACAATGAGGCCTCAAGGACACCATGCTCACACAATGAGGCCTCAAGGATGACATGCTTACACAGTGAAGCCTCAAGAACACCATGCTCACACAGTGGGTCCTCAAGAACACCATGCTCACACAATGAGACCTTAAGGATGACATGCTTACACAGTGAAGCCTCAAGGACACCATGCTCACACAATGAGGCCTCAAGGACACCATGCTCACACAATGAGGCCTCAAGGATGACATGCTTACACAGTGAAGCCTCAAGAACACCATGCTCACACAGTGGGTCCTCAAGGACACCATGCTCACACAGTGGGTCCTCAAGGACACCATGCTCACACATTGAGGCCTCAAGGACACCATGCTCACACATTGAGGCCTCAAGGACATCAAGGCCTTCACAAAAAAGACACCAAAGGCCACACAGTGTGTAACTCCATGTGAGAAATGTCCACAGCAGGAGAGTCCAGAGGGGTGGGGGTGGGGGAGAGGGAGAAGGAGAGAGAGGGGTAGAGGGGAGCAGATTCATGGGTGCTGAGACAGGTCAGGAGAATCCCGCTTGGAGGAATAGGACTGTGGGATAGGTAGAATGTTCTAGAACTATAGACAGTAGCCACCATGCACCAGAACATGGTGAACACAAATGTCAATATGATTGTAATATAATATATTGTGGTGTGATACATTTATGTCTCTTTTAAGTTTCTTTGTTATTGTTGCTTTAGATGTAGAGTGTGGCTTTTTTTTTTAAGGTGAAAAGAGTAAAATGTAAAAATGTTGCTTTTGTTTTATCATTTTTGTCTTCATAAACTTCATAGCTACTTTGTTAGTGGGCTCTTCATGGGTTATTCTTTTACCTGTCTCTAACAATATTTTCTGTGGCTCAGCTTCTCCTGGCTCAGCTTCACCACCTGCCTTCTCCGTCTACAAGTCTGGTTCACTTTCATCTTTTATTTCCACTCCTCAGAATTTCCTTTCTACTCTTCCCCGACTGCTCATCTCTTCACCTCTGTCTCCTGGACCTGACTCCTCCTTTCTCACTGTTCCTCCACTGCCCCAGCCTCTGCTGGCTTTTTATCCTCTCCTGTTCCCAGAAGAGCCAACTGCCACGGAGGAGCATAGGGTCATTTAAAGGGCCAGGCACACAAAATATTTCATAGCAGAGTGGAGACTGACAGTCAGGTCTCTCCTCCCACCGAGAAATAAAGATTTGTTTTGTTCCTTGAACTCAGGTTCTGGGACTTAGCAATCACTTCTGTCCTCTGAGTTATCCACCAGCCATGTATGTCTCCTTACACAATACATGCTGAAGTGTCCATATTTATATGCTTAAGTACATGTAGAATGTGTTATGCTGCTATACATAGCATGAATAATAGTTATATACAATGTATAATCATATGTACATTTTTATATATTGTAAGTATATATATAATATATTTTCTATATCAACAGCATCGCCATCACCACTGTCACCACTACTGTTATCATCACCTCATCCCCATCACTACTTGTGTTGCTATCACTCTTACCATAACTATCAGCACCACCATCACATTCATCACAATCATACTCTCTCCACAATTAACACCATCATCATCACCACCACCAGCATCATTGCCATCACACCATTATCCATTACCATTATCATCACAACCATTACCACGGTCACCACCACCACCATCATGACCGTCGTGTGACTTTCATAATTGCCCAGAAGCAGGGACATTCCTCTCCCCTGTCCTTCCCCAGCAGCTTTTAGCCCAGGATAAACTCAGAAGTGCTTGGGATCCAAATAATAAACTACTGATCCTTCTGAAAGCCTCCACATTCAGCCCGAGTCCTCCCTCCCCCACCCGCCCTGCAACAGACACCCATTTTAAAGTATGGAAGCACGATTGTACTCACCAGAGGTGCACAGACAGGTCCTGGGGAGGGCCCTGGGAACACAGACAAAAACCTGGACTCAGAGAAGATGCCCATGCCTTGAAGACTAAAGGGACGCCCACACACATCCCCTCCATTAACATTTGCTGAACTGGCTCCATGTTCCAGGTCTGTGCTATTCATGGGAGAAACAATTCTAGAACCCCATTCCCCTGTGCGTTTACATCATATCACATATAGTTTACATATAATAACCTCAAGTCAAGTAGGAGGGCTAGCGTTTCAACATGACCCAAACTACAATCACCTGTGAAGAGAGTCTGGGCGCCCAGTGGGCGTGTCTGTGGGGCATTTTCTCAATTACATTAACTGATGTAGGAAGCCCAGCCCACTGTGTGGGGGTCATTCCCCTGGCAGGAGATCCTGAACTTTCTGAGAAGGTAAACTGAGCTGAACACAGGCAAGTGAGCAGGTAACAATGCGGGCGGCCATTTCTCTCTGCTCTTGACTGTCAGCGTGATGTGAGCATCGGTCTGGAGTTCTTGCTTTGATTTCCCTACAGTGATGGGCTATAACCGTAAACTGAAATAGACCCTTTTCTCCCCTAAGTTGCTTTCTGTCAGGGTATTTTATCCCAGCAACAGAAATGAAACTAGAACACCAAGGATGGTGTTTATTTACTTTGACAAAGGACGAACAGCTACGTGAAGTAACAGATATAACGGCAGATGACACGGAAGTAGGAGCAAGAAGGCCTGGAGGAGAGAATGGGAACAAGACTGGGGAGGACAAAGGAGAACGGAGGCGGGAGCAATGAATACAGTCAAGGAACGTCACACACATAAAGTCCACAGCTGTGTGCAATGAGTACTCACTACTTAAAACAGTATTTAAAAAGATTTCCTAAGTGTGCGAATTATACAAATCCTTGCTTGCAGAGGTGGTCGGTGCGCAGGAGGCCAGTGGATACATGAATGGCCATGGAGATAGAGAAGCGGGCAGGGCTTTCTAGGAAAGGTGCTCACCACTCGGCTACATCGTCAATCCCAAATGATGGGTTTTTGTCATCGTTCAGAGTTTGTTGGCAATGACGGCGATGAGATTTGGGGCCGTGTACATAAAAGCAAGTACTCCACCCCCTAGTTATGTCTCAGCCCCTCACTGACAGATCCTAGGCAGGGCTCCACCCCTAACCACAACCCCAGCCCCTCATTGGAGGAGTCTAGGCAGGGACTAGCCACACCCCTGAACCACAGCCTAGACCTTGAGATAACCAATCAACACTACCCAATCTGGAAGGAACGATGGAGTTCGAAACTCACAATGTAATTTGACACTACAGATACTGAAGTTCAGAGTGAGGGCCTGTAACGTGAAAATAAAGGGGAACCGTTTGGGAAGAAGATAGGGAAGAGCAGGAAGTTGGGGAAGGGAGGGCATTTGGGGGAGTTAACGATGGGAGCAACAGACACTGACAGAAACATGTAAAACTGTCATCATGAAGCCCGTTGTTTTGATAGTAAGTAAAGTTAATTTAGGGCCAGCAAGATAATGGGCGAGTAAGGTTCTCACCTCCACCTGTGGGCACACGAGTCTAATCCCCAGGATCTATCTAGTGCAAGGGGAGACCTAGCTCCTACAAGATGTTCTCTGACTTTCACGTACAGGCCAAGGAATGCACGCTCACACACAAAATAAATCAACAAGCAGAGAGTAACAGGAAAACTATCTAAAAGTGAATAAAGAAGGCTGAGCTTAAAGGGGGATGAACCTAACTCCAGTCAATGGCTTCATACCCATGAGTGTATGGGCAGCACAACTTAGACTCTGGATTATTTTTAAAAAGAAAAAGAACACAAATTTGGTAGGGATGCGAGTGGATCTGAAAGGAATTAGGGGGATGAATGTTGGGTGAATATGATCAAAATATATTCTACGTATGTAGGAAATTCTCCAAGGGTTGTATTTATCAAACTAAAAGAGAGATAATGATGAACAGGGAGACACTGAAGAAGAAACAACAGATCTGTCCATCAGGAGCGTGGCCAGGAAGAAGGAGGCCATGATGCCTTCAGAGGACTCAGCTCAGTGATTGGGAAAGAAGTTAGGGACTGGCCCACCTTCTGAGCATCTGCTCCGTCCCAGGGGACACCCCAAGGAAAATGCAAGTTGCTTCATAAAAAAAGCAAGAGGCTTCTGCATCAGCAGTCACAAGCTGATGGCTCAGAGAAGCAGATACGGCCTTGGTTTGACAAGGTGTGACCTGTCAGGATAAACAGGATGGGGAGGGGCTAAGACATGTGGATGATTCACGACCTATTCTCACCTTCCCGAATGGCCCAGTCTACTAGGGCTCTATCTGAACCCTTGCCCCTCACATAATCCAGAATCGAGGCACTCACGTGGACGTAGGGACGAACTCTGTTACAGGGAAACCAGCCGACTTCATTCGTAGCTGTATTTCTTCCCTAAAAAGGCAGGATACAAAAGCATGATCATCAGAATGTATAGGTATCCATTTGTGTGTGTGTGTGTGTGTGTGTGTGTGTGTGTGTGTGTGTGTGTGTGTGACAGAGAGAGAGAGAGAGAGAGAGAGAGAGAGAGAGAGTCTATCCACTCACTTGCATGTGTATATCCATTTCTCCTCTCAATGGATACTATTATTAATGCATCTCTCATTCAACATGAGGAACCTAGGACATGTTTCAAAGGTAGAGCCCATCTAGAATCCCTCAGTGAGTGACTGGGGGCATGGCTCATGGGTGGAGCTCCTGCCTAGAATCCCTTAGTGAGAGTCTAGGATATTACTCAACAGATGTATGAGCTTAGCACCCTTGAAGCCCTGAGATTCATATCTAGAACCACAAAAAAAGAATCTAACCCATAGAATAAAAGACATTGTACTATGAGCTACCAAGGAGTACCAGGCTCCCAGAAAGGTGACCATCCCCAGACATCTCCACTCACATACCCTCCCTACAGGGGCCAACTCTCGAGACTGCGACCGCACTCCTCAGATTCCCTGCACCCATGACCTTGACTTAGACCTATTAGACATAAGGTCTAATTATGACCTTATGTACTCTTGCACTCCTCAGGAAGCCTCATGAGGTCGTGACCTGGCCCCTTCACATCATTTGTATCCACAACTCCACACTAAAGCCTTGCTTCTGGCTCCTACAGCCAGTGTCCATACCTCCCACCAGTTGTGTTCAGCCTCTGCCTTAGTGAGTTCTACAATGTCCCCAGGGTTGAGCCGCAGAAATGGTCCAAAGGCTCCGGGAGGAGGAGGGATCCCGTAGTATTCCTGAAACACCTCCATCTTAGGAAGACCTGTAAGGCGGGAGATGAAACAGCTCAATCAGTAGAACACGCAAAGGTGTGTCTTTAAACCCAGCCAGAAAAAGATGACCAAGTGGTAATGACAGTGTGGAGAAACTAGAACACAAGTTGGACAGTATCTACTAAAGTTAAGTGCATCTACCCTGGTTCCCAGCAATACCACTGCAGTGTAAACATTGAGGAAAACAAAAATACACAATTGCCTAGAGGTAAAGCCCCTGCCTAGAATTCCCCAGTGAGGGTGTGGTCAGAAGTGGATCCCTGCCTAGAATCCCCCAGTGAGCGGGTAGGGGGTGTGGTCAAGGGTGTAGCCCCGCCTAGAATCCAAAGTGAGGGGCTAAGAGCACAGTCAGAAGTGAAGCTCCTGGGGTTGGGGATTTAGCTCAGTGGTAGAGCGCTTGCCTAGGAAGCGCAAGGCCCTGGATTCGGTCCCCAGCTCCGAAAAAAAGAACCAAAAAAAAAAAGAAGAAGAAGAAGTAAAGCTCCTGCCTAGAATCCTCCAGTGAGAAGTTGGGGACATGGTTGGGGTGGGGCCTCCTCCCATTCCTGGAATATCATGCAGTTGCCTCCCTCACAGCACTCTGCACACTCACCCAATTCATTCCTTTTCTTGTCCTGGGCCCTTCGATGTAGCTTGTCCTGGAGGGAGGAATGAAGAAAGTAGGCATAGAAGTAGGCACCTATTCCCAGCCAGGTAATTCCTTAGCCCTCCACTGTCCCCGTCCAGACAAGGGTGGTGATGCTCATTCCTGGGGTCTTCTGGTTCCTCTCATGAGTCTCAGTGATTTCCCAGGTACAGAATGAAATCGGATCTTACCTTCTTCATGGTTCCTGAGAAATCTACAGAAGGGAAAAGTTCATTCAGAAGGAAACTCCCTTACAGAGAAGCTAGCCCACTTCCCTCACATTATCTTAGAAATACCTTGACGGCCACATGGAGGCACCCTTCCCAGACACTCCTTGTGTGCGGGTGCACGGCACCTGTAACAGCGATATCCCTGGTAGAATGTGCCCCTGGAATGCAGGAGAGAAAAAGGAGAGACGTGAGGAGTTACTGGCACCCTGACTACCAATATTTGTCCTTTGAAAGAAAGCAAAGGCCAAATTTGGTGATGTACACCTGCAATTCCAGCACTAGGAGGAAGCAGATACTGCACCCAAGCCTAGCATGGGCTACTGAGGGAGGAAGAGGAGCAAGAGGCAGGAAGAGGGAAGGAAGAAGAAGCAGAGAAAGAGAAGAAGGAAGAGGTGTAGAAGAAGAGTAATGAGTCACAGTAGAGCTCCCCTCCTCTCAAGCAGGTGACCTTTCTAGAGAGGAAAGGCCAAGAAAGCTTGGGGGTCAGGATCTCCCAGATACAAACCTGAGTAACATCTGGCAGGCCTTGCAGGAAGTGGTCTCCTCAAAGGAGAACATCTGAAAATCATGTCCATTGGCTGTAGCATTTTCTGGGTAGATGTTGGAGCTAGAGAGAGAATTTGAAATCAGAGAACCAACACTTCATCCTGTACATGAATCGAATAGCAGTCTACAGAATAAAGGTATCACAGCATATCTGGACATCCATCCATAGATGTTTGAGTTGTACCCAACTCCAGGCTGTTGTGAAAATCAACAGAGAGAGGAAACAGGTGGACAGGTGCCAAAGGCTATAAGGATGGAAAGTGGTCGTTTAATGGGTGCAGGGTCTCCTTTGAGGCTGACGAAAGGGATTTGAGCTAAGAGGTGATGATTAAACTTTCGAACGCATTAAATGCCATGGAGTTCTAGCTGTGAGATGTTTAGGGTTTAGTTATGCAATTTTCACATCAACAGAATGAAGGGCAGAGAGGAGGAGACAGAGGAGCAGGAAGAGGGCATTGAGTACAAGAAGAGAAGGTAAAAAGAGAAACAGAAATGGGCAAGGAGTGAGTGCATGGAGGACAAAGGGAAGAAGAGCAGGGAATGAAGGAAACAGTAGAGGAGAAAGGTGAGGAGACAGTCTTTGGTTTGGGTTTTCGATTTGGGAGATTTGGGGTTTTGTTTTGTGTGTATGGTCTTTTTGTGTTTGTTTTTTGTCCATTTGTTTTTAGTTTGTTTGGTGCTGTTTTTGTTTGCTTTGGGTTTTCTTTTGGGTTTTTTGTTTTTAGTTTATTTTTGTGGTGTTTTTGTGATGTGAGAATTGAACCAAGAAAAAGGAGGCTCACATGGCCATTTCAAACTGTTCCATCCACTTCTTCTTTAGCTCCCGAGTCTTGAAGAACAGCTCATACCCCTGGGCACCTTGATCCTCAATCAGAAGGAACATGTGGCTCCACTGTATATGGAAAAACATATCACAAATGGCTCTCCTGCAGAAGGCAGGATCACATCCCACCTGCCCCTCATCCGTCAGGGCATATACATGGGTGTGTTCAAACAAGACTGTCTAGACCATCCAAACACACATCAGCAAGTCCAAAAGTCAATGAGGACCTGAGTTCAATCCCCAGAGCCTACATTAAAAATATCAGGAATGATGCCATGTGTTTATAATCCCAGAGCTGGGGAAGCAGCACAGGAGACTCTCTGGGCCTCCTTAGTCAGCCAGTCTAGGCAAAAAGTCAAGCCCCAGGCTCAGTGAGAGGCCCTGACTCCAAAAAAAAAAAAAAAAAAAAAAAAGTAGATAGCCAGTCCCTGAAGGATGACACCTGAGGGTGACTCTGAATTCCACTCACACACGGATTTTTTCAATGAAAAGATTGAAGGGCAAACAGTTAAATTCTCTCTCTCTCTCTCTCTCTCTCTCTCTCTCTCTCTCTCTCTCTCTCTCTCTCTCTGTCTCTCTCTCTCACCCCCCCTCCACATGCAGGCAACCCCAAGGCCAAGCTGCCCAGCTCCTGGACCCCCGAGTCCTGGTGACAGAGTCCCACCTTCTTGTTGTCCCGCTCCCCGGAAGAGTCATCCCGAACTTGGAAGCTGTGCAGGTTCACTGAGGCCTTAAGGTCATAAGAGTCCCCGCGGCGCTTACAGATGAGCAGTGCTTTGTCCAGCAGGAAGGCATACCTGCAAGCTTCCAGGTCAGGGCCCAGATCTGCCCCTTCCCAGTGTCCCTGCCACCTCTCGGGCCTCTGCCTGTGCATCCTATCTTCACCTACGTGCTCCAAACTGGTCCTGTCCAACTTTGCTCAACCACACATCCATCAAGGCTCTACTCCACAGTTAGAGCGATTCTCCCAACCTTTCCATCTGTCAATCAGGCCCCACTTCCATCTTGAATCAGGCTGCTCCCAAAACCTAGGAAGACTTTGCCTTTCGTTCAGGAAGCGAGCCCCACCAAGAATCCTTCTGGTGTACCTTGGCTCCACTTACCTAGCTCTAGGCTGCAGCCACGCCCCCTGGCCAGACTGTACCCCAGATCCAAGTTTACCTTCCTGCCTAAAAACTTGGCCTCAGCTGGGTATGGTGTCCCTCACCCTTTATCCCAGCACTCAGGAAGAGGTATCCTTTTGAGTTCAAGGCCAGCCTGGTCTACACACCGTCTCTCAAAGCTAACAGACTCTACCACCATACAGACTCACCTCAAGTCTATAGTGATCCTGCCTACCTACCTGCCTATGTGGAAATCAGGCCCAACCTACCGCCCAAGGCTCACCCCAGACTCGTTTGCCTTTCCTCCAGCTTCCACCTAAGCACTGGCCCTGCTCACAAAACCTCTGCTCTTCCCCAGGTCCAAGTTGGCTCCACCCACCTGTCTGTCTTGGAGCGACGTTCCACGGAGGTAATCTTGAGCTCACCGTCAATCTTAGGCCGGCCATAGTTGGCCAGAGACTGGTCCTGCACAATAGGCAGAGTGGAATCTGGGCTCAGATTCCCCTAGAAGGGGACCAGCACCCTGCCCATAGGTACACACTCTTGGGCCACCCAGCTCCACCCTCACCAGGTTCTCAATGGACAGCTGAAAGTTTGTGATCTGCCGTAGGGTTTCATTGTCCCTCTTGACCTCATTCACACACTGCGCCAGGTCCTGTGAGTAGGAAACGGTGAGAGGCTTTCTTGCCAATCCCCTGGCCCAATCCCTTCCACAGCCAAGGGTAAAGGGTCAGCCCCCAGTTGAGGCAGAGAGGTCGCTGCCAGCATGGGTACCCAACCAACAGCACCTGCTCCCTCACCCTCATGGCGTCCAGGGCCAACCGCAGGTTCTCCTTTTCTGTAGTATCCTGTGTGTGTTTCACTAGCTCCTGTGTGGACCAAGGAGTCAGACTTAACCTATCCCGGTTCCCCAGAACTTCCAACTGATGCTGACCCACCAGGTCCTCCTAGAGGCTGGCACACAGCCCAACAGCTGATGTTCCAACCCCTCACAGCCAGCCTTCCCCACCCTCTGGGGCCTACAATCCAGGCCCGGCCCAGATGCTGTAATGATTCGTTTTCATTGTCCTGTCGACACAGTCGAGAACCACCTGGAAAGAGAGTCTCAGTGAGGGACTCCTAGATCAGGGTGGCCTGTGTGCGTGTTTATGGGGAATTGTCTTAATTGTGTTTGTTCACAGAGGTGGGAAGGCTGGATGTCCCTCGTGAGTGGCATCGGTCCCCAGGTTTGGACCTGTGTAAGTGTGGAAACTTAACCAACCACAATTGAGCAAGCGTGCGGTAGGCTCTGCGCTCTGTGGGTGACTTTGTGGGTGTGATTGGCTGCTTCTTCCCTGCTAGGCTTCCCAAGCACAAGCTTCCTCCCTTCCGGTTGCTTTTGCTTGGATGTTTTAGGAGGAGGAAGAGGAAGAGGAGGAGGAGGAAGAGGAGGAGGGAGAGGAGGAGGAAGAGGAAGAGGAGGAGGAGGAGGTGGAGGAGGAGGAGGTGGAGGAGGAGGAGGAGGTGGAGGAGGAGGAGGTGGAGGAGGATAGGACACAGGGGAGGAGGGGCAAACAGAATTGATTAAGTACAATGGCAGTCTGTGATGTGCTTGCCATACCAGCATGAGGAGCTTAATTCCATCCCCAGAATCCACAGCAAAAACAAAACAAAACAAATAAGAAACACTGGGCATGTTTGGTGCCGGCAGGCAATTGTGAGCTCAGCACTCAGGAGGCAGAGGCAGGTTGACCCCTGGTAGTCACATGGTCACTGGCTGACCAGCCTAATCAAATGAGCACGCCTCCAGTCCCAGGGAGAGACCATGTCTAACAAACAAGGTGGAGAGGCTAATGACATGGTTCAGCAGGTAAAGAGGCTTGCCGCCAAACTTGACGACTGAGTCCAGTCCCTGGTACCTTCACAGACACACTGCGGCATGTGCACACAAAGAAAATAAATAAATAAATAAATAAATAAATAAATAAATAAATAAATAAATGTGAAAGAGGGAATGAAGAGGTGGCTCAGTGGTTAAGGAGTGCCAGCTGCTTTTGCAGAGGACCTGGGTTCAATTACCAGCACCCACACTGTGGTTCACAACCATCCTTAACTTCAGTTCCAAGAGATCTGATGCCTTTTCCTGGCATCTGCAGGCACTGCTCAAAAGTGGTGCACAGATATATACACGCAGGCAAAACTCCCACAAAAATAAAATAAAAATTAAATTAAAACGAAGGTAGAATGTGGTAGATAGAAGACGCATGGTATAGATTTCTGGCTACTACATGAACATACCCACGCGCACACACACACACACACACACACACACACACACACACACACAATCAGGCATGGTGGTTCACACGAGATTCCAGCCTTGGGGAAATAGAGACACACAGGTCCCCGGGGCTACCTGGCCAGTCTAGCCTACTAGGTAAGTGCAAAAGCAGTGAGCGGTCCTGTCTCAAAAAACAAGGGAGGTAGAAAGACCCCAGGTTGCCCTCTGATATCTACAAGCATGTGCACACACATGTATGTGGGCACACATACATGCATGGACCATGGACAGACACATACATATTTGTGCACACCCCCCACACACAAAAAGTTATAAACCACAAAATGGACCCAACTCCATCTGCCCTGTGCTCCCCAGGACCCATAAAGCAGAGGGAGCCCACAAGGATCCCACAAGGGTGGCACAGCCCCACCTCCAGCTTCATCTGCACATCCTCCCGTGCTGTGGCCACTTGATCCAAGTGCTTGCTGGCTGACTCCACCTGACTGCAATAACGGCCATAAACAAGGAACCTGTGGGCCAGGGTGGGACACCACGCAAGGGTGAGTATGAAGTCAGGGATATCTAAGCACCCATTCTGGCCTCATTCAGCCCAAATGCATAACCCCAGCCAGTCTCCCTCTGCAACACAGGCCTGGCAACAATGCCTCCTAGAGGGCTAACATAATTGTTAATGGCAGAGTGCTGCATACAGTCTGTGACCAATGGTTGCTGACTTCACCAACAATTATCGAGCACCAACTGTGTGTCAGCCCTGTGCTAAGTACCTTATACAATGGTTTATTCGATCCTCACTGTAACCCTGAACATGTCCATTCATAGATGAGGAAACAATAGCTTCCCAGTGACACACAACAGAGGTAAAAATTAAACAAGATCTGGAAAAGCCAGCTCTGAGGGTATGTATGGCTCAAGGAGGGAGTCATCTCCTAGAATCCCCCAGTGAAGGGCTCGGGTGTGGTCAGGGGTGGAAGCCCTGCCTAGAATCCCCCAAGTCCTGGATTCATTCAGCCTCCAACTATCATTCAATGAAGAATCCTGCCCAGTAGTCTCTAATGTCCCTCAGTGTCCCACTCGGGCATGACTATGACCTCCAGGATCTTGTCAGCCATGTCTTACCTCTCCTTATACTTGATGAAGACCTGATACAGCATCATTGCTCCCGGGCCAGACAGGGCATCCTTCAGTTCCTTTAAGAAGTGGGTGTGCACAGAGAGCAGCTCCTATCCAGAGGGAAAAGGGAAAAAAAAGAGATGCGGCTGGGGCTGGAGCCTGGGCACAAACACAGGCACAGACAAAACAGCAGGAGAGGAGAGTCATACATGAGCCCCAGGACAAGTGACAGTCAGAGAGGATCTCCTTGGAAAAGACAAAGATGTTTAGGGACTCGCTAGCTCACCTCAATGTTGACAAAGATGGTCTCCATGTCTTGAGGCTTGAGGAATCGCTGGAGGGGCTTCATGAAGTGCTGAGGAGATGGGAAAGAAGGTAAAATGGAAGAGGATCTTCCATTTAGGTCAACCAGGGAGATGGAAACAAGGAAGAGGCAGGAGGGACACAAATAGCGAGGGGCACAAAACAGACACAGAGAGAACGACAACTCAGAAATGACAAGGAGAAGACACAGTGATGGAAGGACAGACAGACAAAGTGATAGAGACATAAACAGAGAGAGAAATCGGGGCAGAGACACAGAGATAAAGAGACATAGAGTCATAGACCAGTGGAATAGAATTGAAGACCCAGAAATGAACCCACACACCTATGTTCACTTGATCTTTGACAAAGGAGCTAAAACTATTCGATGGGGAAAAGATAGCATTTTCAGCAAATGGTGCTAGTTCAACTGGAGGTCAGAATGTAGAAGAATAGAAATTAACCCATTCTTATCTCCTTTTATAAAGTTCAAGTACAAGTGGATCAAAGACCTCCACATAAAACCAGATACACTCAAACTTATAGAAGAGAAAGTGGGGTTGAGCCTCGATCACATGGGCATTGGGGAAAATTTCCTGAACAGAGCACCAAAGACTTATGCTCTAAGATCAAGAATCAACAAATGGGACCTCATAAAATTGCAAAGCTTCTATAAGGCAAAGGACACTGTCAATAGGACAAAATCAACAGATTGGGAGGTCTTTATCAATCCTACATCCAATGGAGGGCTAATATCTAATACATACAAAGAACTCAAGAAGCTAGACTCCAAAGAATCAAATAACCCTATTAAAAATGGGGTACAGAGTTAAACAAAGAATTCTCAACTGAGAAATATCAAATGGATGAGAAGTACTATAGAAATGTTCAATATCCTTAGTCATCAGGGAAATGCAAATCAAAACAACCCTGAGATTCCACCTCATGCCGGTGAGAATGGCTAAGATCAAAAACTCAGGTGACAGCAGATGCTGGCGAGGATGTGCAGAAAGAGGAACACTCCTCCATTGTTGATGGGATTGCAAACTGGTACAACCACTCTGGAAATCAGTCTGGGGGTTCCTCAGAGAATTGGACATAGTTCTACCTGAGGACCCAGCTATACCTCTCCTGGGCATATACCCAAAAGATGCTCCAACACATAACAAACACACATGCTCCACTATGTTCGTAGCATCCTTATTTATAATAGTCAGAAGCTGGAAAGAACCCAGATGCCCTTCAACAAAAAATGTGATACATCTACACAGTGGAGTACTACTCAGCTATCAAAAACAATGACTTCATGAAAATCATAGGCAAATGGATGGAACTAGAAAGTATTATCCTGAGTGAGGTAACCCAATCACAAACAAAAAAACCACACATGGTATGCACTCACTGATAAGTGGATATTAACCCAAAAGCTCAAATTACCCAAGATACAATCCACAGACCACATGAAGCTCAAAAAGGATGACCAAAGTGTGGATTCTCCATTCCTTAAAAGGGAGAACAAAAATATTCATAGGAGGAAATATGGAGACAAAGTTTGGCACAGAGACTGAAGGAATGGCCATTCAGAGACTGCCCCACCTGGGGATCCAGCCCATATGCAGTCACCAGACACTATTACTGATGCCAAGAAGTGCTTGCTGACAGGAGCCAGATATGGGGGTCTCCTGAGAGGCTCTGCCAGAGTCCTACTGATACAAATGAGGATGCTTGCAGCCAACCATTGGACTGAGCATGGGGATCCCAATGGAGGAAATAGAGAAAAGACTGAAGGAGCTGAAGGGGTTTGCAACCCCATAGGAAGAACAACAATATCAACCTACCAGATCCCACCAGAGCTCCCAGGGACTAAACCACCAACCAATGAGTACATATGGAGGGACCCATGACTCCAGACACATATGTAGCAGAGGATGGTATTGTCCAGTATCAATAGGAGGAAAAGCCCTTGGTCCTGTGAAGGCTCATTTCCCCAAAGTAGGGTAATGCCAGGGCATTGAGGTTGGAGTGGGTCGGTAGGAGTGGGAGCATTCTCATAGAAGCAGTGGGAGGGGAAGAGATATGGGAGAGGGGTGAAAGGGGATAACATTTGAAAAGGAAATACATAAAATATCCAAGAAAAATAATTTTTTAAAAAAGAGACATAGAGACAGAAACAGAGAAATGTGCAGAAATACATAAATAGAGACAAGCAAATACAGAGATTAGAAATGAAATGGAGACCCAGGTATGGTGGCACATGCCTGAAATCTCAGTGCTAGAGTGTGTAGGCAAGGACATCAAAAGTTTTAAGACCAGCCAGGCTACATAATGAGAATGTCTAAAAAAAAAAAAAAAAAGAGGGATGAGGGGATGGCTCAGTGCCCTCGATCTGACAAGGGACCCAGTTCAATTCCCAGCACCATATGGTGGTTCTCAAACTCCATAACTCCAGTTCTAGTGATCTGGTGCCTTCTTCTAGCCTCCCCAGGTGCCAAGCACTCACAAGTTGCACATACATATCTACAGGTAAAACACTCACACTTAAATAAAATTAATACATTCAATTTTTTAATTAAAAAAATATCAAAAGAAATAGAATGTTCATTAAAAAATTGCCTTCAGCTGTTCCAAGGCAGAGTTATCACGAGTAGCCAAAGTGGATGCCATCAAATGTTGACCAGTAGATGATAGACCATGCGTGGTTCATCTACTGGCTAGAAATTACTCAGCAATGATTGGGCTCCAACACATGTGGAAAGACCTCAAGGATAGTGTGCTAGGTGAGAGAACCTCACACATGAGACCATGCAGGGTGGGGCTTCAACAGGAAATGTCGGGAATGGAGGAATTCACAAACATAAAGATTCATGGGTTCTGGCAGATGGGGAAGGTGGGGAGCCTAAAGATTACAGATAAGGTATACAGTGTATCTGTCTAGAACAGTAGCACGTTACATAATTAAACAATGGCAAAGGCCGCCCACCGTTGGATTTAACAACCGAGTGGGTTGTTTACTGTATTTATCCTTTTCTATTAATCTAGGTTTAAAATACACACACACGCGCGCAGGCACGCACGCACGCTTTGACGCACGCACGTACGCACGCACGCACGCACGCACGCACGCACGCATGCACTGGAGCCAGGTGTGGTGGCACATGCCTGTCATCCCAGCTCTCAGAAAGCTAAGGCAGAAAGATTATGAGTTAAGACTCCCTATGAGGAGGCAGGGAGACGATGCCCCTGGCAGGACCCAGGGATGTAGCACACCTGCTGGATGGAGCCCAGTGTGTCTGTGTACTTCTCCTCAGTCTGCTGGATCTCCCGCAGGCAGCAGCAGCGCTTATCGTACTCCGTCATCTTGGGCTGTGAGTAGGGACCAAAGAGGCTGGTGAAGCTCCCAGAAGCCGTCTCCACCCTTCCCACCTGCCCGGCCCTTCCCAGACCCACGCACAGGTGTGGGCACCGACTCCGAGCGCATTAGGTCCTCGTAGATCTCGTCCCCCTCTGCCTCCTCATTCTCCACGCAGTCATAAAGGTCCTCATCTTCCTCTGCGGTGTCACTGGGGGACAGATTCAGGCCACACCCCAAGCCAGGGACCCATCAGAAACTTTCAGAATCAAGGATGAATCCAAAATGTCAGCCACCCCCTCTCCAGTCTTGCGATATGTCCCCTTAAATTCCAGGACAGATCCGTGTTCCCTCAGACCCTAGGACAGATTCATGTCCTGAGACCATGGGACAGATTTGTGTCCCTCAGACCACAGAACCGATTCGTGTCTCTCAGGCTCCGGTCTCCACTGTGTCTCACAAACCTGCACCTGTCGGGTCCTAGTACTCACTCAATCTGGTCTGAAAGGCCACTGTAAATATCTTCATCGCCCAGGGCGCTGTCCTCTGTTGGGAAGGGCCTGAGGAACCACATGGGCATAAGCAGGGCTGTGGGACAGTGGGCAGTAGCTTCAAGAAGGGGCCAGCCTCACAGCCTTGGCTCTACTCACATGATCCCTTTGTTCTGGGCAATGGGTGTCCATGACAGGGCAGACAGGGTGTAGATGACCTGTGATAAGGATTATAACTGCTCAAAACTCCTTTCCACAACCACCCCTCAGGCTCCCAGCACCTGAGGTTATACCGTGCAGTTAGACACGCCCACCAGACTTTGGGGGGCATAGCCCAGCACCTTCTATATATCCCTGTACCCCAAACAAAATCTCCCCACTATCAGATCCACACAATCACTCAGGTAAGGCAAGGCAGTAATTTGTTACATAGGAGAGATGAGGGATCAGAGAGGCAGAAACACACAGCACAAGTCACAGTCGCACAGAAAGTAGAACAGACCCTGAACTTTTTCCCGTTCCCCAAGCCCACACCGGGTAGCATCCTGGAAGGCCAGCCTGGCTCTGCTACCGGCTCCCTAGTAGTCTATGGGCACATGCACAGGCAGGCCCTCAGGACACACGCACGCACGCGCGCGCACACACACGCGCGCACACACACGCGCGCGCACGCACACACACACGCGCACACACACTCATTGGGAATCCAGCTTACCTTTCCAAAGTCCTGCACATCAAAGAGGTCAAAAGCCTCAAAGAGTTCGCTGCGCTTGAGGCCGAATTTCTCACAGCAAGTAGACAGGAAGGTTCGGATGTTCTTAAGACAAAGGAACTATGGGGAAAAGAAATGAAGCTGGGGATACACTACCGAGGGTGCACACACAGACTCTCCTCGCTCTCTCCTTCTCTCCCTTTCTCCCTCTCTGTCTCTCTCTCTGTCTCTGTCTCTCTGTCTCTCTCTGTCTCTCTCTGTCTCTGTCTTACTCCCTCTCTCTGTCTCTCTGTCTCTGTCTGTCTCCCCCCTCCTCACACACACACACACACACACACACACACACACACACGCACACACACACGCACGCACCCACACACGCTCACACACATACCACACAGGCAAACCAGAAAACACAGATATAAAAAATAAATATATGTGTAAATAAAAACAAAATTGGGCTGGCAGGATGGCTCACCAGCTGAAGGTGCATGCTGTGCAAACCTGGGGACCTGAGTTCAATCCCCAGAACCGACACAAAGACGGACAAGGTGAATGGACTCCCCAAAGTTGTCCTTTCTCCTCTACGAGGGAACTGTGGCATATGCATGTACAGCCACACCCACAATAATGATGGTAATTAACAAAACCTGTGCTGGCCTGGAATTCACCGTGTAACCTTTGCTAGCATTGAACTTGTATAATCCTCCTGCCTCCGGCTCATGAGTGCTGGGACGTGTCACCATACCCAGCTAGGCAATCTTACATTTTTATTACACATTTCTCTCTGTGACCAAGTGACACGTGGAGGTCAGGGGACGACTTGCAGCAGTCGGCACTCTACTCCCGCCGTGTGGGTCCAGAGGATCAAACTCGGGCAATTAGGCTCTGTAGCAAACACCTTTACCCCTGAGCCCTCTCTTTGGGCCCCGAAAATGTTATTTTTTAAGATAAGATACTGTTTGTCAAAGTCCTAGAGCAAGTGCAGGGGGTGGTGATGGGACTTATCAGAGGTTGCATCGGGAGGGACAGGGGTAAACTCAAAAAGACACAAAGGCTAGACACATTCTTTATCTCAGGAAGGACCTGGCTGCAGTAGGGTTGAAGATAACCAGAAGTGACTGCATGGAGAGCCCAAACAATTGAGCATCTTGTAGGAACATCGGACGCTGTGCTGAAAAGAAGAGGGTAAGTGCTTGGCCCTGATGAGACGTCTGCATTAACTCCACCCCAGATGAGGCTCGGAGACTGCTGCAAGGGGGGACAGAAAGACCATGAGAGCCAGAGGATGGGGAGAACAGCGGCTGACTTACCTTGACATAGACTAGTAGACGTCCTGGGCCCCACCCTTGCTAAGGAGCTCTTGGCAGCACATAGCTTTGGGGGCAAGAAAACCATGCTCTGCTGAGGGTAAGGTCCTCGGTGGGGCGCCAGTGGATGCCCCCCACACAAGCAGCACTAGCAGGGTATAATGAATTATAAAACATGACACGAACTTGGGAGAAACTGTGCTGGGCGGGACACAGGAGAAGGGGGCGGGGTGGATGGAAGTGTGATCATATGTCATCGTATCTATGTATAAAAGCCACAGAAATTAGGGCTAGAGAGACGGCTCAGTGGTTAAGAGCACTTGTGGCTCCTGTAGAGGATCCGGGTTTGGTTCCTTGTACCTGTGTGGTGGCTCACCACCATCATGGCCCAGTTACAGGAGACCTAGTATCCTCTCTGGACATCAGGCAAGTTCATGAGGCACAGACAGACAAACACACAAGACACTCAATCACGTAAAGCAAAACAATTTTTTTTTTGCTTTTGTTTTTCATAGACAGGGTTTCTCTGTGTAACAGCTCTGGCTATCTTGGAACTCACTTTGTAGACAAGGCTGGCCTTGAACTCACAGAGATCCACCTGCCTCTGCCTCCCAAGTGCTGGGATTAATTTTTAACATCAAGAATAAAGTAAACCTTTTAAAAGAAAACTGGGCTGTGATTTTTTTCTTAATTTTTCCATACTTTTTTATCTTAATATTAATTTTTCTTTATCCTTGAGATTTTCATTTGTGTATACAATGGAAATATAATGGTGTCCACTCTGTCTACCCTCCCAAGTCTTCCTCAACATGGTCCCCTCACAACTCCATGTCCTTCTTGGTTTTTACAGCCCACTCAGTCCAGTTCGTGCTGCCCATGGGTGTGGAGCATTCACTGGAGCAGGGGAATTCCACCAGTAGCTACACCATCCACAAAGAATGATTTGCACCCCTACAAACTGTGTGCTGTCAATGTCAGAGATGGTGGAGCCTACCGCCCTCTACCCACCAGTCCATGCTGGGGACGTGCTGCCTTGACCCACAGCTGTGGTCAGTTCATGAGAGTTATGGCTATGTCACGTACAGAAGACCAGCCATTGACACATCCCTCCTGGCATTCTTTCTGCCTCCTCTTCTGAGACATTCTCTGAGCCTTGGAGTAGGGGAAAATGTATTTCAACCATGCCAAGATTAAGCTATAAACTCAATGCAATTCATACTAAAGTCATTTTTAAAAATGACTGGGCTTGGCACATGACTCATTAAGATTGTACAGCAGGTCATAGAAGTATAAATACTAAGCAAGGTGTTCTGACAATTAAAAAAATTCATGTGGAGCTGCTGGCCTTGCAAGAGATTAAAAATGATCAGAAATCTTGTGTGTGTGTGTGTGTGTGTGTGTGTGTGTGTGTGTGTGTGTGTGTAGGTATGCTATATGTTCACTCTCCGGTTTATTTACTGAAGCAGTACACCACAGCCCCCTAGTTAGCCTAGGCAGGCTGGCTGCCTCCCCCTCCAGTGCTGGGAATTACAGGTACATTTTTATGTGGGTGCTAGAGACTTACACTCAGGTCCTCAAATGTATGTATATAGCAAGCATTTTACCAACTGAGATATCTCTCCTGTCCACAGGAATTATCATCATAAATCTACAGCTATTTCAACAGTGTGATAACAGCTCCCAGCCTCCAAGATGGCCGTCATGGCGCCCAGCTCCCAGTGTCCGTGAAGAGAATGCAGTAATCTCTCCTACAACCCCTCCCATGCTGAAGCAGCTCGCTCTACGTGACTGAGCATTGGTGAATGACAAGGGACCGTTCAAAGCTGGGCACCGTGGCCTTGTGTGCTCTCTGACTTCTTGCTCATTTCACCGCAGCCATGTGACGAGTCTGCCCAATCAGTGCTGTGGAGGAGATCTGAGGTTCTGCATGGCCGAACCACCTGAGAAGTAGATCATCGAATGACTCATCCAATGACCATCAAGTGCCTCGTCCAACATTTGGCTGTGACCTCAAGAGAAACCTCAAGGGTGAACTGCCCTGCTAAACCACTTCAGAATTCTTGACCCAAAAAGCCTATGATACCATACTATCAAGCTAGGAAGTAATTTGTTGCACATTGATAAGCAGGTAAGCGGGGATGCTACAAACACAGGGAGAGCTTGTCTACAGTATCTGGAAATGCAGTGATAGAGCCTTCCAAAGAGCTTGACCTGGTGTGAGCCCTCAGTATCTAGAAATTATTGTCATTGTCATCAGTCATGAACATCACCATCATCATCATGACCTGTACCATCATCATCGCTACCACCATCACCATTACCATCATCATCACCATTATCACTGTCACCATCAGCACCATCACTATCACCACCACCACCACCATCATCACCATTATCACCACTATCACCTTCTCCACTGCCATCATCACACTCATCACCACAATGTGCACAGTTCTCCATCAACCTACACATTCCAATGTCTAAGCCTCTACTAATGAATGCATGGTATTAATCACACCATGTCGTAACCGTCTGAACTGATGATGGGGTCCCAGTAAACTCATCCATCACACGATGGCGGAGATCATTTCTCAGCAACCATCGCTCCCCAGCTCCTGGACCCAGTGGCATCAGTGTAAAATGATAGAAGGGTGTGGCCATCAACTCATTACAAACCTATTGTTAGCCCCCTACTGGGGCTAAGATTGATCATCCATTGCCTAGAGAGGCTGTAACTGTCCTGTGTCTAAGACTTTGCATGTGTACGTGTCTGTGCATGTTATGTGTATTAGTACATACGTGCAAGCATGCGAGGAAGTCAGAGGACAAGCTCAAGCATTGAACTCAACTTACACCTTGCTGGAGACAGAGTTTCTTTGTTGTCCTATGCCTGTGAGCCTCTAGGGAATCCCCTGCCTCCGAGTCCCATCGCATCACAGGATGCCTCACTTCCCTCCTGGCTTTCCACTGGATTGTAGGAAACAAAGCTCCAGTCTGCACACTAACCAGCACACTTTCTTCTTCAAACCATCGCTCTACAGTCCTTCTTTGTTTGTGAGAGAGGCTGTTATACAGCCCAGGATGGCCTCAGATTCACAGCATAGCCAAGGATAAGGATGTAGTCCTGTACTCTTGGTTGGCTGGGTGCTGTGACTGGTACCCAGGACTCTGTGCACACTGGACAGATGTTCTACCCACTGAGCCATAGCCCCAGCTTTAGAGTATACTTTGAGCTGTCTTGGATTGTCAGCCAAGTGGAGCTCGATCCTCGTGTATAACTCTGCACCATCAAAACCCCACAGACAACTAACTGGTCCACTTGTAACAACCCTACACGACACTTCACCGTTATCTAAGGACCACGGGTCACTCGAGGGCTTGCTCTTAGATTTGGACAACTGTTTAAGACCTGGAGCTAGGGACAGAGCTCAAGAGAAGCTGTTGTGTTGAAGGAGGGGGGAGTCACACTAGGATCCCCTCCTCGCTGGGGATTTGTAAGCAGCTAACAGCTTCCAGGGAAGAGAGAGGTATTTTCTTCAATGTTGCAGTCACTGGTACATGGGCCCCTCGCCCCGACTCCTGTCAGAAACTCTAACTCAACTCATGGGGTCACAAAAACAAAACAAAACAAACAAAAAAAAAAACAGAAAAGATTCCAAAGGAGAAGCAAGTAGAGCAGCCATGATCAAAACCCATACATACACGGACCAAAGGCCAATGCATTCTGATTTCTAAGTTACTGAAGGTCAGAGAGGCAACTCGGTCCTAAAGCAAGGGCCTGGGTTCAGTACCTAAAACCCTCAAGAATGTCCAGGAGTGCTGACACTGTCCAGCAATCCATCTTGCAGAGGACCCAAGTTTGGCTCCCAGCCCATATCACGAACAACTGTGACTCCAACTCTGGGTCATCCAATGCCCTCTTCTGGCTTCCTCCGGCATCTGCACCCATGCACACACACACACACACACACACACACACACACGCACATGCACACACACTTAATTGTAATAAGAAACACATGCACAGGTGAAAGACAAAGTGACTAAACAAAGGACGTCTGTCTGACAGGTGGGAAAACTGAGGCTTCTCAAAGGGACATCACCTGCCAGAGTCACACATGCAGAAGCAGGAATGTGGGGAAACACACAGAACCAAGCCCCACCCCCTGCTTCACCCTGGCTCCATGAACTACACTGAGCCATCACAGCCAGGCCGCAGAGGGACAGAGTAGGTACCAGCACATCACAGGAATTATATATACCACTCGGAAGTCCTGTGGGCCCTGGACTAATCCTAGACAGGCAGACAGGACTGGCAGGCCAACACCAGAGGTGAAGCTAAGGCTAAGGCCACTGGGCTAAGAAAGGAAATCCCCTCCTAACTTCAGAGGATCAGCTGAGCTTTGAGACTGCCTTCCCTCAAGTCACATGACCCCTCCAAAGGTAGTATGATTCATAACTCCTTCCACTACTTCAGAGTAGCTGGTTAGAGCGAGGGCTCCTTCAGAAAGTAGTGTCAGGGGTTGGGGATTTAGCTCAGTGGTAGAGCGCTTGCCTAGCAAGCGCAAGGCCCTGGGTTTGGTCCCCAGCTCCGAAAAAAAAAAAAAAAGAAAAAAAAAAAAAAAAAAAAGAACCAGAAAGCAGTGACTGCGGTTAGACCACCAGAAGAACTTCCCGGTATCATGAGACATGTAAAAAGATGATGAGGGACAGGAAGCTGCAGGAGGCACGTGGAAGGAGAACTCTTCCTTGTTTTGTGGAGACAACCCCTCTGCTGCCCTTATTCTCCAGCACAAAAGAGGACCATGCACTAGATGAGCAGCAAGGCCTCAGGCAAATCAGTAGCCAGGCTCTGTGGTCAAGCAGGAAGTTGGCTTTTGGTGCCTCTGCCCAAACTAGAGAGAATTCTGCTCAAGGAAGTAGCAGTCAGGTCAGAGGGCTCTGTTGGGGGCTGGGAGAAAGCCACCCAGACTCAACAAAAATTCTGTCTTCTGTGCTTTCCACACCCACAACCCAAACCCAGGAGATGGCCGGAAACAGGAAATGCCTGTTACCAGGCTTGACTGGGGAAGATAGAAAGGGGTATAAGGATGGCTCTCGCCTTCTTTCAGCCCTGTAACCGTTCATGCTCCTGCTGGCTCACTGAGGCTTCCCAGAGGGTGGCCATGCTGTCTGTCCTGTCCAGAGCTTTGAACTGAGGAACTGATGACCCTCTCTTCACCATGAGTCTAAAGCATTCTGGGAGTCAGGCTGCCTCTTCTCTCCCTGTCACCTCATACCCCAGCAAGCCCTCAGCAACAAGTGTCTGGTGGCTCCCTGCTGAAGTTGGTAAACAGGGGACCTTGGAAGGTCATCATGCCTTGGGTTCTCTGACCAAAATTCAGGAATGAAATCCCAGTGTGGTGGTGTATGCCTGTAAACTCAGAAGAGGAGGCAGAGGATGGCTAAAGTCTGAGGTAAGCACGGACTACAGAGTGAGCTCCAGGTTGGCCAGGGCACCACAAAAACGGGTGGGAAACGAGGGGCAGGGGAGAAGATAGTGGACAGGAGAGAAGGCAAGGGGAGAGAGAAGAGGGTGTGTGTAGCAATTTCCCTCAAGATGAAACCTTCTACCTTGGAAGGAAGCTCATTAAGACACAGGATGTGCTAAGGGGAGGTGCAACATTCTATCCTACGGAGAGGCTCGGGAAAGAAGTAGGAAGTCCCTGAAACAGACTAGATGCTCTAGGCTCTGCCCTCCCCAAGCACAAACTGTAAGGACTACTGGTGACCATTCCCAGACAAGCTCAACTGCCCAGAAGAGGTTCAGACAGGACAAGGCATCCGAAAGAGACAACTGCCCCGCTGCGGAGCTGCCCGCAGGCAGCTTCCACCAGTTGCCATCCTCGCCAAGCTTTGGTGATACAGCTGTATTTAAGCCATTTCCATTCCTGTTAAGTGACCTCTGACCCACATTCCTATATGTCACCCAGTGACACATGCTTCACCAAGCTGGAGTTTGGTGGTATCCTTGCTTTTCCTGGATGTCGGCCCTGTCTGGAGTGAGTAGACATGAGTTCACATCTCCCCCAGAAGACAAAATATTATTCATACAATAAAGATGATGGAATAGGAAGGGAAGGAGAGGGACAAATATGGAGGGGTTGGAAGAAGAACGGAGAGAGGGAAGAAAAGGAAAGAGGGAAAGAGGGAGAGAAGGAGAAAGCCCGAGAAACAGAGAGAAAAAGGAGACTCTACCTCTCCACTTCAGAGCTGAGCACCAACACAAAGCCTGACCCCAAAACCCAGTCATGAATTGACTCAGCGGGCATATATTAAGCATTTACTGTTTACCCAGTACTGAGACCCAGGAATGGATCAGGAAAACAGGGCCCTGATGCCACGATGCTTGTAACCTGGAGAGATAAACAGGAGGGGCTTGAAGCACAAAGCAACCAGCTGGCGACAGTGTTGGTGAGTATGGGTAGGAAGTACAGACAGCTGAGGTGTGCAGTAACAAGGACAACGAACTGTACAGCCGTGGGGTAGAAGGGAAGGAAGGCTCAGCTGGCAGCCACAGTAAGTCAGAGAGACGATGACCAGTGTGGAGATGGCCAGTGTAGGGAAGAGTGTTGGACGGCATGACCTTCAACGGGACAGTTGCATCCACTTTGAAAAGAGTCTCCCGACATCTACAGTGACACACACAAAGCTGTGCAACCTGGGCTCCTGATGAGCAGCTCTACTCAAAAAGTAAAAACACCTAAGGGCTGGGATGGGACTCAGGGTAGGAAGACCCTGCCTAGAATCCCCCAGCGACGGGCTGTGCGGATGCATGACTGCAGGAACCAGAGAGGCCGAAGATGTGCACTGGAGCCCCTGAAGCTGAGTTACAGATGTTGGGAGCTGCCTCGCGTGGGTGCCGGGAACTGAACTTGGGCCCTCAGCAAGAGCAGCCAGCGCTCTTAACCCCTGAGCCATCTCTTCAACCTCAGCTAGGTTTTTAGAGACAAAGTCTCTTTCTCAACCTTGAGTTGGCCCACTGGGCTAGGCTGGGTGGTCAGAGATCAATATTCTCAGTGTAAAGAGTCCAGACAGATTCTATCATATCTAGTCAACTCAGGTCCTCATGGCTGCGGCTTTATCCAGATGATGGAGATCTGACAGGCCCCACACCCCTGTTTTAAAAAGAACAGCTACTCCCGATCCTCTGTATCTGCAAGTGGATTGTTTTCAGGACCCTGCCCTCATCCCCAAGTTAAAAAAAAAAAAATAAAACAGGCATTGCCATACCTTTTAGACCCTTCCATGTGCTGGGGCAGTCTGCCACAGACCTGCATATTAGACCCTTCTATGTGCTGGGGCAATCTGCCACAAACCTGCATATTAGACCCTTCTATGTGCTGGGGCAGTCTGCCACAGACCTGCATATTAGACCCTTCTATGTGCTGGGGCAGTCTGCCACAAACCTGCATATTAGACCCTTCTATGTGCTGGGGCAGTCTGCCACAAACCTGCATATCCCCCCCAGAGACTGAAGCCACCCATGGTGACTTCTCTCAGCTGATAGAATGGAAGGACTGTGGAGAGAGCTGAGGATTGAGGGCTGCAAAGCAGATGATCTGTGGTGACCAACGCAGGCAGGAGTACCCTCCCCAGGGCTTCCACTCAGTTTGCTGTGCATGCAGAAGCCAGAGAACAAGCTAGAAGGCTCTTCTTCAGGAGCCATTCACCTTGTGTTTTGTTTGAGACAGAGTCTCTCACTGGCCTGGAGTTCATAGATTTCCTGAGCTTTGAAGCCCAGAATGCTGAGGATTTGAACTCAGGTCCTACTGCTTGCAAGGCAAGCTCTTTACTAGTTGAGCCATGATTGGTTAAACTCAGACATGGCACAGTCAGATATGGGGGAAGTAATGAATTGCACATTGCGTGCATACGTGTGTGTGTGTGTGTGTGTGTGTGTGTGTGTGTGTGTACATCATTCTTGCACCATGTGGGATCTAGGGATCAAACTCAGGTGGTCAAGCTTGCCAGCAAGGGTTACCCACTGAGCCATCTCACTAGCTCTCATCTAAGTCTCTGTCTCTCTCTGTCTCTCTGTGTCTCTCTCCCTCTCCTTCTCCAGAGAGAGAGAGAGAGAGAGAGAGAGAGAGAGAGAGAGAGAATATCACCCTCTCTAAGGCACAGATGCATGCATCTTTTTTTCCAGGTGTGCACCCCATACCCAGATCTGATAGCACTGAGTAACAATTGCTGAATCAATAAAGAGATGACTGGATGAATGGGAGCCTCCTACTTGTTCCCTGCCAGGAGCAGTTTTGAATCCCCTGTGGCTCTAAGAAAGATTGATTTGCATAGAAGCGGTATATATTTCCCTCCGCCTTGTTTTATTATCAGAAAGACAGGACTATGAACAAAGAGAGTGTTTTGCATCACTTATCAATGGTGGCTTCATTCCCTCTCATTACCATACCCTCAGCCCTTGTTCCTCTGAAGGCTTTGTGGTCTTTTACAGACTGCTGCTTTTAGGAGACAGAGCACAGTGAACTGTAGCTACTTCCTGCCTTCTTCCCTCCTTCTGCTTTCTATTTAAATTAAATTTAGTCGTGAGTGTGTGTGTGTGTGTGTGTGTGTGTACATATGAGTGTACTGTATGTATGACTGTGCATATGTGTATATGAGTGTGTGTGTGTGTGTACATATGAGTGTACTGTATGACTGTGCATATGTGTATATGAGTGTGTGTGTGTACATATGTGCATATGTGTATATGAGTGTGTGTGTGTGTGTACATATGAGTGTACTGTATGACTGTGCATATGTGTATATGAGTGTGTGTGTGTGTGTACATATGAGTGTACTGTATGACTGTGCATATGTGTATATGAGTGTGTGTGTGCACTCGTGTATGTGTGCACACAAACGTGTGTGTGCCAGAAGTCAGCATTGGGGATCTTCCTTCCTTGATTGAGCTCCATTTTATTTTTATTTTAAAAACATCCTTGGCTGCACAGCGAGTTCAAGGGCAACCTGGGCTACATAAGATTCTGTCTGAAGAATTTTTTTTATAAATTATGCTGGACTCAGCTTGCACAGGTTGCTACTGTCATCATTCCCTAAATAATAGAGTGTGTGGTTCCTTCCATAGCATTCTGCCCGCTGTGGAGACTCACCTACAGATGACTTAAAAGCCAAGGGAGGATGCAAGTAGGATATATCAAAATAACACACCATTTTCTACAAGCAATCAAATCGTAGGCTGATACTGGAACCAATGAAGCTAGTCTCTCATGTACCAAGGAACTACATATGGCTTGTCGGAAGGTTGTGGGCATATAAAAAAGAATTAGGTGTGGTTAGGGTGATTCAGTGGGTAGAGCACTTGCTGTGCAAGCACAAGGACATGAGTTCAAATCCAACAGGATTCCAGTAGGACAAGAGCAGGATGTAGTGGTGACGCTTGTAATCTCAGCACTGGGGTGAGCATGTGGTGCAAACAGGAGGATTCTTGGGTATCCCAGGCCAGCCTCAAAAAGATGGTGGGGTTAGAGAGCTGGCAAAATGATTAAGAGCATGTAGTGTTTCTTTAGAGGACCCAAGTTCAGTTCCAGCAGCCACCTCCACTGATAACTTCAGCTCCACGGTGTGCAGTACCTCAGGCTTTTTCTGGCTTCTGCACACAAGTGCAGTGTCCTCACAGACAAGTGCTCACAATTGGAAACCTTAAAAAAAAATTCTTTTAAATGCAGAAGAAGAGCACTTGGGGAAGACACCCATCATCGACCTCTGGCCTCCACAGGCTTGTGTACAAACATGCACACATATGGGAGCACATGACACACAAGGAAAAAGTGGATTAAGCAGTGCCTGAAAGGTGGGACTTCAGTGAGGTGTTGAGAGACTGATGTTTAAGCAAAGGCTTGGAGGAGGTGAGAGGGCAACCAGGTGGAAACTGACAAGAGCACTGTTCCAGACAGGAAACAGCCAGCGCAAAAAATCTAAGGCAGAACCGTGATAGGTGTGTTGAAGGAAAGGCTAAGAGGCCTGTGGCTGGAATAAACCCCCCAGACGAGGGTGGAGGGGCGATTGAACCAGATGTCTGAGGAAACAAAACTGGGGCCTGTGAAACAAACACAACGTTTGTGATTGTCACAAGACCCAACCTTGACATTTGTCCTTGAGAGGACAACAATAAGGACTGAATGACTCGATTTCCAGTGAGGGACTGAGAGTGTGGCCAGGGTGGAACCCTGCCTAGAAACCCCCATTGAGGGGCTGGGGGCGTGGTTAAGATAGAAGCATGCCTAGAATCCCCCAGTGGGGGGCTGGGAGTGTGGTTAGGGTGGAGCCCTGCCTAGAATCCCCCAGTGAGGGGTTGAGGTGTGGTCAAGGTGGAGCCCTGCCTAGAAACCCCCAGTGAGGGGCTGGGGGCGTGGTCAGGGTGGAGCCCTGCCTAGAAACCCCCAGTGAGGGGCTGGGGGCGTGGTCAGGATGGAGCCCTGCCTAGAAACCCCCAGTGAGGGGCTGGGGGCGTGGTCAGGATGGAAGCATGCCTAGAATCCCCCAGTGAGGGGCTGGCGGAATTTCTCAGAGGTAGAGCACTGGTCTAGTTCAGGAAGTCCTAAGTTCCACTGCAGCTGAGACAAAGAGAGATATAAATAGGGAACTGAGTCATGGAGATTTTCAGTAACTTCCTGTAATGTTTAGTGTCATCAACTTGACTGGATATGGGGTTAGGTACGAGCCAATCCTCCAATTACACCTGTGAGAGATTATTTAAGCTCTGTACCTGCCTGTGAGGTCTAGATTGGGTTAGTTGAGGTGGAAAGACACAACTGTAACTGTAGGTCTGCAATCCTATAGGCTGGGGTCCTGGGCTGAGAGAAAAGGAGAGAGTGAGAGTCAAACACCAAAGTCCATCTCTGCCTCCTGACAGTGATACAGTTTGTGGCCAGCTGCCTCACTCCTTCCACCAGACCTTCCCCACCATGGTAGACGGTAGCCTGGAACTTTGAGCCTGAACAAACACTGGAAAACTGTCCCATCATCTCTGGAATCTGAATATGTGGCCGTTGACGGATGGCACTGTTTGGCAGGATTTAGATGTGGTGGCCCTGTTAGTCTGTCTCTGGAGGTGGTTCATAGCACTGGCGTTTGCTCTCTCTGCTTCCCGCTTGCTGTTCAAGATGGGAGCTCCCAGCTCTTTCTGCCACATGACTCCCACCTTGATGGTGACGCACTCTTATCCCTGTATAACCATAACCTCTAATGAACTCTCCTATAAGTTGCCTTGGCAACTTATCCCAGCAATAGGAAAGTAACTACGACACTTCTCCAAGATCCTGCGGCTGGAATTGGAAATCAGAGCATAGCAGATCTCTAACCTCAGGGCCTCAAATCTCGTTCCACTGAGCCTGAATCAAAGTCTTGGAGGTGAGATCCTATTCACTGTGGGATCTTCACAGCATCCTTGGCTTGATCACACACTGTAGATAGCAACAACTTCCCAGTCTTCCTGGAGATAGCAATGAGCCCAGGCACCGCCAACACCCCACCCCCTCACACTTGCCTGGACCTGGGGTTAATGCTGCTTCTGGGCCTTAGTATGTAGAGCACTCACCCTGCATTCACAAGGCCCTGGGTTCCATCCCCAGCAGCCTGTATACCAGGTGGTACACGTGTACCATCCAGCGCTCAGGAAGTGAAGTGTTGTACAGGACTGTCATCTGAACCCAACTGCCACCACCTCCATGAGCTCAGCTCCGCTTCCTACAAAAGATCACTGCAGCTGGGCCTGGACTGTTGGTATTCCCTCACGGAGGAGGGCTGGAAGGGAGCATCAGACCCTGACCTGAGTGTCCAGCCATTCTCCGTAGGCCACTGTGCACAACTCGCCCTAACCGCGTGTGGCCTCCGGGTCTGGGGAGGTGATTCAGTACACAGCGTGGGAAGGGCTCCATCTGCACAGCCATAGCCATAGCAAAGCCACCGTCCACAAGGAGTGCAGACCTTCCGGTTTGGCTGTTCCGGGGTCATTCTCCTGCCCACAACTGCCTGAATTCCTAGTTGCTGTTTGCATGCACGCACTCAGGGAGGCTCATAAGTGACAGGAAAATTCAAAAGGAGAGTGCCTCCCAGCAAGGGACAGTGTTGGGGGTTTCATTTCCACGCATCTTTACATTTCGGTCACGCAAATGGATCATTTCACCAAACGCCTGGCTATGCGAAAGCTCCTGCTGTGTTCCCTGACATCCAGACACTGACACCCTGCGTTCCATCTATACTGCACTATGTACCTGTGTTTCCACACTGCTGTCTCGTGTGTGTGTGTGTGTGTGTGTGTGTGTGTGTGTGTGTGTGTGTACGCACGCGCGCGTGTGCATGGGCATGCAGAGGGCAGATATGGACATCAGGTGTTCTGCTCTATCAGTCTCTGTCTGGTTGGGACAGGGTCTCTAACTGGACCTGTAGCTAGCCCACAGGGTTTGCAGGGAGGGCCTCACCTTGCTTTTTAATGTATGTGCAAATGCTATATCCAAGTCACTAAACCCAAGCCAATTGCTATGTTAGTTTCTATTTCCAGTTCAGACATGCCAACTCAGGGCTATGCCCATGACAACTTGTACACACCCTCATGCCTGTCTGCATGGTTTTCTGGGGCTGGAGGCTTGTCAATGTGTTATACACCAATTCCTGCTTCTCCTGGAGTATATTGAGTCCGGAATCCTGCTGGGCCTTTCCCAAAACTTATCTCTTTCTCCTCAGACCAGAGTTCCACATGGAGGACTGCACAGACCCACAGAGGAGGGAAGCATACGATTGTGATGTCTGAAGCCTCTGTTTCTAACCATGATGTCATCAGCCTTTTTGTGGGTCTTAGACCTCATGGGCCCTGGCCAGTCTGAAAATGCTCTACTCAGACCTCCAACACCAGTGCAAACAGCTGGAAAGTCACTGCCCTGAGCACATGGATACCTGCCAGCCACTACATACCTCAGGACCTTTGAATGGGCAGCACACACACACACACACACACACACACACCTGGGTCACTACCCACACATCCACAAGGCTCCCCTTCACCAACCCCAGGTGTCTGCTCTAGTCTAGTGAGGTTTCCTAGACTCCTTACTCAAAAATGCATAGCTTTCTTCAAAGTATGAGCCACCTCCTAAAAGTGTACCCTGTCCCTATTGTCTCGTTGGTGCATTTCCTTCCTTTAGGATATAGTGGGATAAGAAATGAGCATGTGTGTCCCACTCCCATAGTCCCCAGCACCAAGGGCAGGGCTTGCCCTGAATAGTCACTGTTTGATGGATGGGTAGAGAGTAGGTGGGTGGATAAATGAATAAATGAATAGAACAAGTGGATCAATAGATTTGGTGGGTAAGTGGATGGATGAGTGGATGGACAGGTAGACGGGTGATGAGTGGATGGATGGATGGGTAGATGGATGGATGGGTGGATGGATGGATGGATGGATGGATAAATAGATAAATCAGCCTTGGCTGTGACACACAGGGGTGAAAGCTCATCCTTAAGTCTAGCTGGTGAATGGAAAAATGGGCACATGTATAAATGGGTGGGTGGATGGAGAGATGAAGGGAAGGAGAGAGGGAGCGAGGGAGGGAGAGCATAAAGTGGGATTTTCAGCACCACATGTATAAAGTGAGTACAAGACCATTCTGAGGTATGGTTGATGGGGAAGTTTTGTTGTAGCTATGAGGAAGAATACAGCCAGAATCACCTATGAGCATACAGAGCATGGAGAGAAAGTAGTAGACTGAGCATAGCCAGCAGAACAGACCAGGCTTGGTGGGAGGGGGAAGAGCAAGCGAGGAGGGCGGGCCAAGAGATGGGACCAAGAGTGCAGAGAGCACATGGTCAACATGGCAGGGCTATATAGGAAAAGGAAACTGGGAAGGCAACCCCATAAGCTGGTGATGTGTAGGGAAGAGAGTGGGGTAAGAAGTCTAAACACCAGCATGTGCTTTGGTGTGCTAATAGGCACTGTGGTAAGCCATTTGCCCCAAGTTTTTTTTGAACCTGATAGCTGGCTGGCTGGCTGGCTGGATGGATGGATGGATGGATGATGGATGGATGGATGGATGGGATGGATGGACGGAGAGATGGAAGGGTGAATGAGTGGATAGAAGGATGCGTAGATGGGTGGGTAGATGAGTGGGTGCATGGTATATAGATTATTTCCTCCATATTTCCTCAACAAAGGAGAGAGATAAGGAAAGGAAGAAACTAGTCTTCTCATTCCAATCTCTACAACTTTATCTCTGCTGTTTCCCAGTCCATGGCTTTTTCTTTTTCTTTCTGCCCTCCCTATCCCATGGGCCACTCTGTTCCTGGCTTAATTCTGCTAACAAATGCCTCAGAGGCCCAGAGGGGACATCCATAAGGTATTTCCTCTGGCATACCCATTGGTTCTCTCTCTCTCTCTCTCTCTCTCTCTCTCTCTCTCTCTCTCTCTCTCTCTCACACACACACACACACACACACACACACACACACACACACATACATATCTCCACCAGATGTAGAATTCCCTAAGAAGTCAGAAAGACCAGAGGCCAGAGAGAAGGCGGTGAGGAAGATTAGGGTGAACATTGGCCCAGCCTGAGGCTTCACACAACTGAGCATAGGGAGCCGGAACAAAGAGAAAACTCCTACTGATTCCTCAAAACCCAGCTTAAATATCCCCTCTTGTATAAGTCCTAATTCTCCCAAACAGTGTTTTTCTTGCATTCTTAGAGCACAAGGGCCTGAGATGCATCTTCTTCTGTCTCCTTGAGTTTAAGAATTTTTTGGGGGCCAGAGCCAAGTTCCCAGCATTGGCTGACACATACTAGGACTGTCATTGGAACGCAGCTGGTCCTCTGGGAACTAACACCATGCACACTTGCCCTTCAGAAAATCAGCCTTGGCTATGATACACAGGGATGGAAGTTCATCCTTAACTCTAACTGTTTTCCCAAGAGCTGCGATTGCCACATCGTAGGGCACCTCCAGTCCCGCCAGAGCTGGGGCCCAAGAGTCCCATGACTACTTCCCCAAGCCCTTGAAGCTACTGGAGTTCAGGCAAATGTAAGCAAATCTCTGCTGACCTGCAGCCAGCAAGAGGGAAAGTCCGCGGGGGACAGGGGCTGCTCTTCCCTACTTCCTCCAGGGAACTTGCAACAGCCTGGGGGACTGCTGCCTCACTGACAACCCCAGAAATATCCTAGAGACCCCAGCAGGCCATTCTTAAAGTAACTTCCTCCTTCAACTCCATCGGATCCCTCACATGAGGGAAAAGACCAGGCTCCAGTCCCGTTGACCATCATTTCCAAGGACAGCCTCCTGGGACTTGTACGAACAGGCTGTGCAGGACTGGCAGTCTGAGGGCAAGAGGACAGATGTCACTTACACCAAGGCTGTGTCCTTCAGAGCCCAGGGCAAGGCCATGTTCCCTTAGATATGACTATGTCCTTCACACCCCATGGTAAAGCTTTGTGTCCCTTTAACTTGAACCTATACTTCCATTTCTAGGGCTATCAGGACCCCCAAAACCCCAGCATCCCTGGGAAAGCAGACAAGAGAATACAAAGCCACCAGTCACCTTTCACCACCACCCTAGCCACATTCAAATAAGGATTTGAATACATTTCCTAAGCTCACCAGGGCATAGTCTGACCATGCCTCCGTCCACCTGAAGTGTGGAGAATGCAGAAAGTCGGGGTCACCCAGGACCTTTTTAGGATCCTAGGCCTGGGCCCTGCATTCAATGGGCCCTTTATGAAATGGATAGAGTTAGGATGCCACGGGGTCTCACATTGCAGCCCCCAGCGCTCCATGCCACACAGCACAAAGGCAGGGCAGGAAATGGAGGTGAAGGAAGATGTGAGGAGGAAGGAGTGGGGGGGGGGACGACAAAAGAGGCGGAAGAGGAGGAGCCACCCATGGTGGAGGAGAAACTGAAGGCCTCTTTCTTCAATGCTTGAATCTGGTGCTCCAACCTCATGCACCCTCTTGGCTAACTACAAGGAGGCCTCTTAGGACCCCTTAATTTAAATGGATCTAAACAGAGTCAGCTGGGGGTTAGGGAAATTTCCCAGGACAGACACAAGGCAACCAAGAGTCTACAAACCTACCCAGAGCTCTGTTCTGCTCAACACCTCCCCTTAGCCAGAGCCAGGCCTCCCCATCTCCATCCAGCCATGCCCTGCCATCACCCGGCAGACTTACCTGGGACATCTGGGGCCGCAAGTTAACTTCCCGCAGATTGATGGCGTGGGGGAGCAGGTTGTTAAGCAGTTGACACAGGAGGACACCATCCCGCAGTGCCTGTGCCAGCTCACACACCTGGGCCCCCTCCCAGGTCACACGGTGGCTGGGAGGCAGCACCCGACACTGGATCAGCCAGTGGGTGCACTGTCGCCAGAGCTCCATAGTGGCTGCCTGCCTCTCCCTTGGCCCCTCGGGGAGGCCCCGTGCACCCTCGTTCCTTCACCACCGCTGCTGCCTGCCCCAGTGGGGACAACTACAACACCACTTCCTCTTCTATGACTGTAACTGTCGCCCCGGGGTGGGGGTGGGGAGGAGCCGTGGGGCGGAGGGGAGCATCTGCAGTTCCACCCTCACACCTTCCACTCACTAGTGTGACCTTCCCCTTCTCCACCCACATTGAGCAGACCTGGGCACCTGCACTACCTCATCCAGCTGTAGGCACATAGGCTGTCACCTCCTCTGTCTTCTCCTGGTCCCCTGTCTATGGCCCTGTTCTCTCACAGTCTGTTGCCGCTGCAGCAGCCAAAGGGGACCATTGAACACTGAGTCAGGTCTCGACTATTCTTCCACCACCCATAACCTTTCTGGATCCACCTTCCTTCTTCCACAGGGTCAAAACCCAAGTTCACCCTGCCCCACCCCCGCCAGCCTCTTCTCTCTCTGTCCTTCACTCCCTCCTGCCCCAGAGCCTTTGCACTTGTACCCACCACACTAATTCACTCCGTCGTTTCCTATGTCACTGACTACTGAGTGCTCAGCCATGCGTGGGACATCTCCGCCGCCACCCCAAGGCTCGGAAGAAGGGATAGAAAGTAGGTAAGAGTAGGGTGGGGAGGGGTTGGGGATTTAGCTCAGTGGTAGAGCGCTTGCCTAGGAAGCTCAAGGCCCTGGGTTCGTCCCCCCAGCTCAAAAAAAAAAAAAAAAAAAAAAGAGAGTAGGGTGGGGGATGAAGCGCTGTCTCCATGCCATGCCATGGCCACTGTGCTCATGAACTCAGTGCAGTTGTGGTGGCCGCACAAGATCAAACCAGGAAGGAGCCAACTGCCCACAGGCAGCAGTAATGGACAAAGCGCGTTAAAAAAGAGCAAGTAAGTGGGGACAAGGTAGAGAGTCCACTCTCATCGGGAGTGCTTGGGGAAAGTCAGAGGGGGGTTGACGGTGGGAAGAACCAAGATAGCCTGTTAACATGTAGGAAATTACCAACAGATATAACTATAGTAAAATTAGAAAATATATTCTACTTTAAAGGCCATTTTTTACTTTTATTACATTTTACTTTCTCACTTTGTGTGTTGTGTGTTGTATGTGTGTATGTGTGAACGTACATGTGGGGCACAGTAAATGTGTGGAGGTCAAAGGACACATGAGGGAATAGGTTCTCTTTCCACCACTCAAACCCCAGGGATTGAACTCAGATCATCAGGCTTAGCAGCAATCACCTTTGCCCACAGAGCCCTCTCACCTTTCCTTTTTTCCTTTAAACTTGTGTTGTGAATACCATGTGCCAGTGTGCTGCACGTGCTTGTGTACGTTCATGCATGTGTGTGTGATGCACACACACTTTGGCGTGTGTGTTGAGGTCGCAGGACAACCTCAATGTAAGTCCCCTCTTCCACTTCACTTAAGGTAGAGCCTCTCTTGCTCATGGGCTAACCGCTCCTGGCTAGCTGGTCTCTGAGCTTCCAGAATTGTCTCTGCCCCCATTTCATCTTAGGAACACTGAGAATAAAGAGCACAGACTACCTCCTCCTTCTTTAATTTTGCCCTGGGGATTTGAACTCTTGCCCTCTCATTTGAGTAGCAAGCATTTGACTGAACCATCTCCCCAGCCTCCGAATGTCTTTTTTTCCCCTTAAGTCTTCCTAAATTTTAAGCGCAGCCCTCCTCCACTCCCTACTTTTCTCCTTCAAACTCTGACTGCCCAACAAACCTGACACTTATACTATAACCCACCTTTCCTGCTACGAGTTCTCCTCCGAGTCAAGGCCACCACTGATCTTCCCTGTTATTTATTAATTCATTTGTTTAACAAATATTTACTGCTCTTCTGACCTTAGCTTATCAGGAGCTAAAATGACCTTGGTAAGGAAGCCTCTCCCTGACTTAGCCCACCAGGTTCCAAGCCTCTCCGTTAGCACGTCACCTTTTATCCTTACGGCCACTAGGCGGCGCTGGACGGCTTCGCTGGACCAGCCTGAATCTGATTTACATACTGAGGATATGGGTAGACGTGGGCACAAGCTGGAAACCTCCCTTTTGCAACCCTACAGACAGGACAATTTCCATCCCCTATTTTTGGCATCTGTGACTTCCTATGTGTCCTCTCCCGCTTCTGTAAACTGTGTAACAATTTCTTTTCTTTGCACGCAGTTAGGGTAGGAGATTATTGGGGAAGAACACGCAGTTTAAAAAAAAAAAAAAAAACCGGAGGGGCGAGCTGGAGAGCGCCCACTAGGTTTCCAGATTCCAGTTCCATCCCCAACAGTCCCAAGCTGAGGTACATTTGCACGAATGGCTTAGCTCCCCTCTTCTCGTGCTTCAGTCTCTCCATGGAGAAAATGGGGGTGAATTGTACCTATCTCGTTCTTAGGAGGATGTATGTGAAAATTAAGTCGTTGAGACAGAGCAAGCAAGCCGAATTGTCTTGGTTTCCCGTAGGTGTTCAATGAATGCTGCGGCTAATATATAGACTTCTAAGAATCTCATGCAAGAGCCCAGACTGACCTTGAACTTAGCAATGTACCTAAGGCTGAGGTTGAAATCCTAATTTCTGCGTGCTGGCTCAGCGCTCTACCCACTGAGCCCCTGCCGCAGCCTAATAAGCTTTGTACAACGTGGCCTATGAATAAACTTAGTATTGCCTCTCTTTCCGCAAATTCCCAACCCTCAACTTCCTCTAACTCTTCTCCAGGCATCAGGATAGAAACCCACCCCCAACCTGAGAAACCATCTCCTCTTTCCTCATCTTGATCCCAAAATCCAGCCTGATCCCATCTTTGGTAGAAGCTGTGGCCTTTCGCACAAGTTTCTCAATTCCAAACCGGGGCGGGGTGGAGGGGCGGGCCTTCATGTGCAGGTTTAATGCCACTGCCCCAGGGCTGCCCTGAACTGACTTGGATCCCTGGGGATTTGGAGAGACACCCTCAACTCGGTCAGGGAGACATGACATGCGGTAAAAGTCAGTCTAGAGCTTGAGGCTGGGCTTCGAAGGCTGGGCTTCCTTCAGTGGGCAGGGCGCTCTATCTGGTCAGTCCTAGGCACCACATAAACCAAATATGGCACACCTGTCATTCCAGCACTCAGGATGTGGACAAGGATCAGGAATCTAAGCCATCGTCGGATACATACCTGAGTGCTATAAAGGAGCTGAGAGAAGGGGGTAAAAAGAAAAAAGAAGGAAAGAGTAAAAATCGTTCTAGTTCCCAAACTACAGCACTAGTGGGGCGTGGCCGTGAGGAGGCGGGGCGCCTATCCCAAGAGCGGGACTGTAAGGACTACTAGAAGATGTCAAGGAAGAGGAATCTATAGAGAACAAGATAAACAGCGCGCGCGCGCGCGCACACACACACACACACACACACACACACACACACACGTTCACGTTCATAGGGAGCACGGCCACCGGCGCCGACAGGTCCCAGGACGTTTCTATGGAGGCGGGGCCGGAAAGAGAGAGCCTCGATGGGGCGGAGCTTGTAGGGGCGGGGCCAAGGGCTGGGGCTGGGCTCCAGCCAGGTAAGGGCAGGCGAGGCCATGTCCCAGTGTGGACATTTTGCTTCTCAGCCGTTGAGCCTCTAGGTTGTGTCCCGTCGGATCACCAGAGTCCTGTGCAGATGAGTTAGATCCCTGGGTTCCTACTGGTCAGGGTGGAGTCATCAGCCCCTAGGGAGAACCTGAGGATCCATCCAAGACAGTCTGCGGGGGCCGGAATAAATCTCCAAGTGAGTAGTCACGCGTCATGCGTGTCCGGAAACCCGGGTGTGTCTTAGGTGGCCCTCGCGCAGCTCCCAGCGTGTTTCCTGCTCTCTGCGGAAACTCTCTTGGCTTCCACTTTCGTGTGCGCCATCGCAAATCCGGATCTGCCCCTCCCTCCCTGGCTGGCTCCAAAACCCTTCCTAAACTCGCCTGTGGTCACTGGCTAAAATGGGGCGCGCCCCTTACTCCGTGCTCTCCCCTCCTGGCCTTCTTTTCTGTCTCCTCCTCACCCACATCAGCACCTTGGTCCTGTGAAAAGATCAAAAACAGCCCGTCTAACCACCTCACTCTTCACCCGCGGGACCACAGCACTCAGGCATCCCAAAACTTCACCGAGCTGCCTCCGCTCCCAAGTTATCACCTCCTTTCATACTTAAAGAACACCAGCCCCCGGGGCTGGCTAGATAGCTCAGCGGATAGAGGCGCTTATCCCTAAAGCCTGCTAGCCTGAGTTCCGTTCCCTGGAAGGAAGATGGGAGGAGAAAGCCTTCTCCACAGATTTGACCTCTGACCCCTATCCTCGAACCTTGGCATTCCCAGTCTATCATTTAAATTAATTTATGTATAATTTAAATTAATTTAAATGTGGTGTATTTAAATAAAATTTAAATTAAAAAAATAAGCCTGCTCCTCTAACCTTCCTTATCGAATTTTACTGTTTCGACTTAAACCAGGAGGCACCATTAGAAATTATCGTTCATCTGTTTGTTGGTTGTTGGTTGTAGCTGGGATTGGGGTAACTGAGGCTTCAGGGACAGGCACAGTAGGTCTTCAACATCAGTCCAGTGTCAAAAGAGAGACCCAAACCCCAGCTGTACACAGACGCAGTAGACCCACAGACCTCCCTCAAGTTTGCCTGATTCCCCTAGCCCCCACCCTCCCCTACCCAAATAAATTATTCCCCAAAAAGCGCAGAGGATGACTGAGGACTTCATTGATTGAGCTCTCCAAACTTGAACTAGAGTTTGCTCCTGCCTCGACCCCATTCCTCAGTTAGTTACTGGAGAAACCGTTCAGGACCATGAGTGGGGGGAGGGGGGATGCCCAGGTTTCAAACAGGAAGGTATGCTTGAGTTCTGGAGCATACCTGGCTTTAGGTATGCAGCCCCTGCAGTGTTTCCTCTTGCCCCACCCACTCCCAGGGCACAGATCTCAGCTGAGGTCGCCTTCCCCCCCTCACCCCCTTTCAGGAAATAGTGACTCAGGAGGCTGGAATCCTGCTGCACACCTCTCCCAAAGCCTAGGCCTGGGTCACTTCTAGATTCCAAGACTTCTAGGTGGAATCTGGAGATAGGTAGACAGACAGACAAACAAGCAGACACACACACAGCCCTCCCACCCAATATAGTTTTTCTTACAGATAATTAAGACATGGGCTGAAGCTTGTAAAATAATGTCTAAGACCTAAAATCTAACTATAATACACTAACAAAATCCCCAAATACACGGAGAAACTCAAAATGTAAAATTGTAGTCTCTAAATTTGAGTTTCAAACGCAGATGGGAGGCAGTGGGCCGGGCCTGTCGTTTAGTAGTAGAGCCTAGCATGCACTGGAAAGAACCAGCCAGAGGGTTCCTGCCTGTCACCCCAGCACTGGGGAGGTGGAGACAGGAGTTCAAAATCATCCTGGGTTACACAGTGAGTTCCCAGCCATCCTGGGCTACATGAGACCCTCAAAACAATAAACAAAAATTGTTTTCTGTTGGAAAGCAATATATAACATCTTACAGCTTGGCAAGGAGCCCACAGACGTGCAGTTGCCAGCAATAACATCTAACGTCGTTGTTCGATTTTATTTTTACTGTTTGGAAAACCTTTCCAGACTGAGTCTCACTCTGTAGCCCAGACTGGCCTCGACTTAGGACCTGAGGTGGGGGTGGGGATGGGGGCATTTCTATGACTGTCCAATTAAGCAAGTTTTATTTAGCCTGGCCAAATGACTGCCTCACCCTAAGTTGGGATTTCAGAGAGCAGCCCCTCAATGGATTTTGAGATCCCTTTTTATGGGGAAGGGTTAGGACTGATAGAAGACAGCTCTTGAGAGAACTGGCTGTTATCACCTGAACAGAAGGGGGGGGGGGGGGGGCTCAGGGGCTCAAAGCTGCCTATGGAGAAGATTAGTGTGAGAATACATCGTGTGAAAGGGGGGTTGTCACAGGTTCCAGAGTTTAGCAAGGCAGAGGAGTGGGTATACATCATGGGGTTACAAGTTCAGCATAGGTGGAACAAAATGGTTTACAGGATACAGGTTTAAAAACTAGAAACTTACTCCTGTAAGGTATGGAAACTTTTTAAAATTTTTTATTTATTCATTCACTTTGCATCCCAGTGTTTTCTGCCAGGATCCCCTCACACAGATCCTTCCCCATTCTTCCCCTTCTTTGAGAAAGGGGAAGCCTCCCTCTGGGTGTCATCCCTCCCCACTATACCCCCTGCCACCCCCATCTCCCCACACCAGCTGTACCTCAAGTCACTGCGGGACGAGGCACATCCTCTCCCACTGAGGCCAGAAGGTAGCCCAGTTAAGAGAACTAGATCCACAAGCAGGCGACAGATTCAGGGAAACCACCTGCTCCAGTTACTTGGGGACCCACATGAAAACCAAGCTGTACTTCTGCTACACACGTGTGGGGAGGTGGCAGGGGCTGGGTCCAGCCAATGCCCCTCCCTCTTTGGTTGTTGGTTCAGTTTCTGGGAGCCCCCAAAGGTCCAGGTTGACTTGGTTGGTTTTCCTGTGGAGTCTTTGTCCTCTTCTGGTCCCTCAGTCCTTCCTGAAACTGTTCCATAAGCCTCCCCAACCTCCATCTAATGCTTGGCCGTGCGAAGGCATGGAGAGTTAATAATATATACCATTGTGGTCCCTGCTTTGGTTTTACAGACCCTCCTATCGGAGCCTCCAGAGTGCTGAGTTTATGGTCATAGCAGCAGCACCCAACTTAAATGATGGTATTTCAGCTGCGCACGTTACTTACCGCCAGGTTTTATGTATAACTCTGCCCACACTCCCAGCAACCGGCCCCGGTAGTTAAAGTATAAACTCCCAACTACCGGGTAGAATCAAGACTCAATAAACTGTAACCCAACAATCAGATTTATATGTTAAATTCTCAACCCACAATATATCCACACAATAAACTTACAACCAATTGCTAAGGATATAAACCGCCCACCTAAATAAGATAAATTTGCCTACAGAAATTCATCCCAGCTGCCTTGGCAATTCAAGACCGCCCGGATCTGGGTCATCCTTCCCTGTCTCCATCTTGATTCTCCTTCTCCTCTCCTCTCCCACCTTACAAAAGCTTTGTCTCTTCCTTATTTTTTTTTTTTTTTTACTGTCCAATCATGGCCCTGACCTAACTTGTCTGCCTTCATTTGCATAATGATATCAACTTACATACAGGCACATATATGATAGGAGTTAAGAGGTAAACTACTTAGAAGGAAAGAGAACCATCAAAATGGAGGGTGTAGATGGGAGGGGTGGTAATGGGCTGGAGATGTAATTCAGTGGGAAAGAGTGTGCTTGCACACATGTCCCCAGCACCCACGTAAAAAGCTGGCCATGGTCACACATTCCGGTAAAACCAGCATTGGGAGGGCAGGTCCCTGGAGCTCGCTGGCCAAGTAGCCTAGCCAAAATGCCAATCTTCTGGTTGACTGGGGGACCCCCACCTCAAGGAATAAGGCAGGGAGTAATAGAAACCCAATACCCACCTCTAGCCTTGACATACACATAAGGGTGCAAACACGCGCGCACACACACACACACACGCATAAACACATACACACACATACACAATTTAATTAATAAAGGGCTAATGTGGTGAATATGAACAGAATATTCTAAGCAGGTTGAAGATGTCGTGATGAAACCCACTGTCTGTGTGCTGAATGTGTGTTCCTTCTATCTTCATTCTTGCTCCTGGGATGAACCACTGACCAAAAGCAGCTTAGGAGAGGACAAGGTTTATTGCAGCTTCTAGGTGACAGCTCACCACTGAAGGAGCATAAGCAGCAGCTTGTGGTGAAAGACATGAAGAAACACTGCTTGCTGGCTTCCTCGTACAGCCCAAGACCACCTTCCCACAGAATGAATGGCGCTAGCCACAGAGGGTCTGTGCCCTTCACAATTAACAACCAAGACAACTTCCCACAGATGTGCCCACAGCTAAATCTGATCAGGTCAAGAAGCCCTCACAGGACTCCCGTCCAAGGTGCCTCTGTGCTATGTAAAGTTGACATGCAAAACTGACTAGGGCAAATGAATGAATGAATCTGCCACTTTCAAAAGTCAGATAATAGTGAAAGCCCAGTCCCTCGATGTGAGGGACTCACTGCTCCCAGCTTGCAGATGTGAAAGTCTAAGACAGAGTGAATGTTCAGAGCTCAGCCCTGATGCCCTCCACCAAGAGCTCCTACAAGATAAAGATAAACCTGCCCGCCAGCCCTAGTACCACAGTCAGCTGTCTCAACAGGCTGCTGGGAGAAATCCTTCAGCTTAGATGCCAGGGTCTGTTGGAAATAGGAAGGCCAGAGACACTCTGGAGGTTAAACTGAAATTTACCTTTCCTGGGATACCATTGGGGGTGGATGGGGACCGAGCAGAGGTCCTACATCCTCACCTAAATACAATAAACTATGACCACAAGCTAAAGTGCTTGCTCAGAAGTCAGACATCCTGGGTCCAGATCCTAGACCTTACATTCTTTGATACTACGGACAATGAATTTGGCTTCTCTGAAACTCAGATTCCAAATCTATATGGTGGAGGTCAAAGGATTCCTGTCAAGTTTGGCGTGGTGGTACATCCTGTAATCCCGGGGCTCAGAAGGCAGAGGCAGGCAGATCTCTGCGAGTTAAAGGCCAGCCTGGTCTACAGAGTGAGTTCCAGATCAGCCAGGGCTAAGTAGTAAGGACCCTGTCAAAATAAAAAATAAATACCTCTTAGAGCCAAGTAAGAGCACCAAATAATAAATACCCACAAGCACAACACTCCAGAGGCTTCACAGTTTAAGGCCACCTTGGATTAAAAGTTTCTCTAAAAAAAAAAAAAAAAATTAAAAATTAAAAGCTCAGTAATTCCGGAGTCCTGACCCAGCAATAGAACAGTGGCCCAGAATCCCACAGTTCGAGGCTGTGAATGTGGCTAATGGGGGCTGGGGGCATGGATCAGGAGTAAAGTCCTCCTCCTCACCTTACCCTGGTCCCTCAACCCCACACTGAGACTCCCCCAGGGAAGGACTGGGTCTTGACTCAGGGTGGTTCCTGTCCAGTGGGGAACAGGAAGGTCTGGACACATGCCACCCGTTCTGCATCATCAGGAAGCTGAAGCCCTTCTACAAGATGGTGACTTCCTGGTACGTGCCTCAGAGTCCCGTGAGGGTTACTCTGTAACCTGCCGTTGGCAACGCAAGACTACATTTTGAGGTGTTTCAAGTAGCACTGTGTCCCAGGCCTGGTCATAGATGAGAAATTTGCCAGCACGTCTGCCCTCATCCACAGTTACAGGACTCGCAGGTGCCCACTGTCCCAGCCACAGGAGCTGTGGTCTCCAAGCCTGTGAGTCGTCAGGATGCACAGCCTCAGTGAGGATGTGCTCACAGACAGCCCGGCTGCAACCAGGCCTCCCGGGTACTCGATGTCGAGGATTCTTCAGTCATATTACTTCAGACAGGGTCTCGTGTAGCCCAGGCTGGGCTCAAACTGAAGAGTGCACGATGATCCTCATGTCTCCACCTCTAGCGGTCTTGTCTCATAATTAAGAACTAAGAAATGCCATCACAGGTGTGGCTGGCAGATTGATGATACTGGTTGGTGGCATTTTCTCCTCTTAGGATGGTCCCACAGCCCTTTGCAGCTTTTTGTCTAAGCCTGGCAAGTGGAGCTCTAGCCAGACTACAGATTTGAACCATTCAGGATGAGATAAAGAGGGGCCCCCAAAATGGCAGTGGCTCAGAGATCGGCTCTGCCACTCTCCCTTAAGTGAGCTCAGGCCCCTGGCCCCACCTCCTGGGACCTTGGTTTCTTGCTCTGGTCAACTGAGAGGTTCTCGATGCTGACACAGGGCCATAAGTGTGTATTCATGTGTGTGTGTGTGTGTGTGTGTGTGTGTGTGTGTGTGTGTGCGCGCGTTAGACTGGTCAGCCCAGCTACTGGAGAGGTAAAGCCATGAAGATCTCTGATTCAAGGCAACCTACACTACCCACTAAGACCACCCCCCTCAAAAAAAAAAAAAAAAGGTGGGGAATGGCTGGGGAGATGGTGCAGTGGATAAAATGCTTGCCATGCAAGCATGAGGACCTGAGTTCAGATCCCATGTTTTAAATCCCCTGGCATCCTTATGCATGTGTATGCATACCACAAGCACATGGATACAAACGCCTTCAAATTTAAAAAATAGTATCCAGAATCCAGAGCACTCCTGAAGTGTTGAAGGTGACACCGGGAAGGAATCCTCAGTTACTGAGCTGAAGCAGTAGCTGAAGTAGGAGAGCCAGCAGCTTGCCTCTCATTCCCGCCCCTTCTGCTGAGCCATCTTCTCTGTAAACACCCATACCTTTCCTGCTTTTGGACCTTCCCTGCACCAGACACGCAGTGAACCCACATTGTTGAAGCCAAGGAGGAAGAGGAAGGAGAGGGACAGAGGCTTCATACGACCACAAGCTGGGGTCTCATTTTGCTCCTCTGGCCACCCTTCCTGCTTGCTGGGTCTGAAGAATCGGCCTTTGGACCCTGCAGTCCTGCGCACTCTCAGAAGCTTATTTGTGGCACACCATTTGGGGAGTACTGCTCTGCACCTGCTGTTGGTGGATTGCCAGGTGGGTCATCTGCTAGGATCCCCGGTTAGCAAGGAGCTAATCTGTGGCTTTTCCTGGGGAGTTGTAAAGGCACCAGGGGCAGAAGGAAATGGTTTCAACTGAGTCTAACTTAGTGACCTGGAGAATTTGTGGGGTTACTTCCCTGAGTACAGGTGAGAGGTCACTCACAGGAGCATTGGTGACTGACTCAAAGGCAGCAGCATCGTTTAAAAAGCCCAAAGCCAGCTTGGGTATCTACTCACAAAGTCTTGTGCCCTGCAGGCAGCTGGTTACTGCTTATGAATTTTGTGAACCTTGTAAGCTTCAGAGATTACCTGAGACTTCTGAGTTTCCTCTACTTCCCTAGTCTTGCCAATAATTCCCTGCTCTTCCTAGAAGCCTGCCTGCTCCCTCCAGGCAGGAATGTTTCAGTTAGGAAGAAATGCTTCACCACAGGAGCAGAAGGCAGGCTCCACAGAATCACCAGTATGTTTGTCTGTTTTACCCCACTTTGTAATCTCCTGTCAAGGCTATAGGCCTGCTGGGAGTGACCAAGAGTCAGGGAGTGCCATGGGTGTCTCCTCTGGTCTGGAACTACTCACACTTCCTCATGGCCATCACCTGAGGTTGGAGGTGGAGAGGTGAGGTGGGGAATGGGGTAACTCCCTAACCAGTTTCATATTGATATTCCCCATGGTCCCTGCTGTCCCCAGACCCTTGCATTCCACCTCTATAGGATTGAGACTAGCTGGCTGTGCTGGGTTGCTCGGGGCCCCTGGAGGAGCGCACAGCCACTCTGAAAGGCCTGGTGGAGTTGGCATTGGTGCTGAGGCCAGGAGCAACAGGGACCTGCTGGGACTGGCAGGGGTCATGGGCACCCTGCACATGCCCCAGGTGTGTTGGGAACTGGGATGGGCAGGAAGCCAGGGTGTAAGTGACAGGAAAGAGAGGATTAAGTGGGATTCCTGTCTCTGTATCCAGGCATCCAGGTTAGAGAGCACCTGGTCTTTGAAAAAGAGCTAAAGCCTCTGATGAGGGCTTTGGATGAAGACACAAGTAAGAGGCCTTGACTGTGCCTTACCTGCCTTGGGCTGTTTCTCAACCCTAGTTCTCCCTTCCTAGCCACCTTCTTCAGGCTTCTTCCCAACCCCACGCTCCTACTTTGCTCACTGCTCCCCTTTCTGCTCTAAGTTTTCCCCTTCCTGTTTTTAGGCTTCCTGCTCTAAGCTACCACCTTTGCCACATGCTCCTCCCCTGCCCCAGCCTCCTACCCTGCTCCAAGCTCCCCCTCCCGCCCTCCTAGCTTTAGGCTCCTCCCCTGCCATTTGCTACTGGCATTTCAGTCTTCACCCCTGCTCTAGGTTCTAGATTCCTCCCTGGCCTCATGATTGGCCCCATCCTAGGTCCCTCCTTCTTTAACTAAATCCTTCCTCAATCCTAAACACCACCCCCATCCCTAGACCCTGACCCTATCCCTGACCTTGCCCGCTTCCACCCCCTTACCCAAAAGTCTTTGACCACACCATTGCCCCGCCTAGGCTCTGCCCTAGGCCGGTCCCCAACCCAGATCCTTCTCTTCCAACAATACCCTGCACCCTAGGGGAAGTGACCCTGCCACATGTAGCACCAGCAGTGCATCTGCTGGAGAGGGTGAGGAAACCTCTGTGGCTGGCTGCTGCGCACCCTGCTATGCGCCCCTGTTCTGCGGGGCAGCTGCCCAGAGTCTGCAAGGTGAACAAGGGCCCCTTGAAGGCCTCTTAGGCCAAGCTTTGGTCTCACTTAGCTGGGATGCCTCTAAAGGTCTAACTGCAGTCATGAACACCAAATACTGCTTACCACAATAAAAGGGACCAGTGAGCCAGCGAAGCTACATCCATAGTGTCTCACTCCAATTTCTGGCCTGGGAAGATCCCCTCTCAGATGATTATTGGGGTCCCTTACAAGATGACTCCTTCCCTAGTCAGAATCCCATCTTCTTCCTGGCCCAACCCAACTACTAAGACTCTTATTCTGGGTCATTTCTAAGACCTTAGATGTCTCCACCCTCTACAGGGGCAAGCTGGGTGCACATGCCCTTCAGTTCCACCTCCACGCTTTAGTCCCTAAGGCAGGGACCCCTGCACTGTGGATCCAGACTGGCCACCCTTATGCCCCACGGTTGTCTTGCAACCTGCTCTCCTGTAGAAACCAAGGGGTACCTTTCCTCCCCTAACCCTTGACCAGACACTTCCCCATGGCTCCAACAGGTCAAAGTTCTTAGCAAGTATGGGAGAGGCCTGAGCCACACCCCCAACGCACCTGACTCTGCCTATAGGATTCAGGCCCAACCCAGAACTATGGGAGATTCTGACCACCACCTTCCTGTGCCACCTACTGTGCGGGGAACAAGGGAGCCCAGGTTGCCAGAGCTGACTGCTTACAGAAGTCCCATCACATCCTGAGCATCCTGTCCCAACAACTAGACCTCATGGCTCAAGGTCCAGCCCCTAAGGGACCCTAAGGAGGCTGCCCCCAGCTATTCAAGAGGCTGTGAAATGAACTGGGGGCCCGCACCCATCACGCCAACACTTGAGAAATGCAGGAGTTCAAGACCATCCTCAGCTACGTAAGTTTCAGGCCAGTCTGAGCTCTATGATAATTATGTAGAAATTGTTTTGCATTCTTCCCCCTCCCAGGTCAAAGTCTATAAGAATCCCCCTCTTAAAATGGACCCCAAGAGACTGAAGTGCAATAGCCGCCTTTTTAACCAAAAAACCTACTCAAGCACCCACAGAGCAGCCCTCACACTCCAATACACGCCACTCATCCCTGCAGCTGGGGTACCCAGAAAGCTGCCACACAGTGAACATGTGACTTTCCAAAATACAGACATCTGATATCAAAGCTGGTATCAAATGTCATATCTGACTCTACCTCTTCAATGCTGTGTGACTCCCAGCAAACCACCTGGCCTCTCTGTGCACTCTAGGGAAGGTGGAAATGCCCAGTATGCAACAGGGGGATCACAAGCATGGGTTAACATCTACACGGAGGGCTTGTCAGAGCGCACCTAGATTCACCTCCATTTATTCCTCATGAGCAAGGCAGCTTTTATCTCATTTGAACTTGGGAGGGGTACATGCAGGTCTGAGTGCAATTGCCAGAGTTGGCCAGAGGGGGCACAGGCTTGGATGTTTGGGAGCTTCTATTCAAAACCAACTCCTGGTCCTCTGCAAACACATCCAGAGCTCAACCAGCAAGCTGCCTCTCCACAGAGAAAGATACCTTCTAAAGATCCACTTATCCTGGAGGTGCAGACTCCACAGCTTTATGTAATTATATATACTTTTTAATATAAAACAAAACTTGGCCCAAGCCGAGCGGCAGGGAGAAAGGTCTGAAATGACAACTATGTACAGCCACACGGGAAGCCACAAGTGGTCCCCCGTGGGGTGCCAGGTGAGGCGGATGAGGGACAGCAGGTTACACAGGTTTCAGCCAAAAGCCACGAGGGCAGGAATAAAGTGCAAAGGTCCCCTGTGGCCCAGAAGCAGCAGCTGACAGTCCTGCCCATCGCCCCCTCCAGTGGGGTTCAGTTGAGTGTGACTCGGAGGTAAGAGGTGGGCACATAGCCCTCGCCTCCCTGTTTCCTCCTCACCCGTGTCCATCCATCACCCTTGTCTTCCTCCATCAGACTGAGGTCTTCCCCCTCGGACATGGAGACGGTCCCCTCACTGGATCCTGTTGAGGAGTGGGCACGGGGACAGGATGAACCAAGCAGAAGTCATAGCTCAAAGCGACTTCCACCTCCCATCAGCTACAGAATCTGGGATCTAACTTCAGAGACAGACTTCTGGGATGTCTGAAGGGAGCTTCTAGATTGGGTGAATCTAGATGGGAAGCCCCACGGTGAATATGGGCAACACCATCTGCTGGTTAGGGTCCTGTACTAAGCACAAGGCAAACTGAGAGCCTCTGAGGGGGCTCTGAGGGTGAAAGCCTGAGTCTGATCCCCAGGACATAGGTGATAGGAGGGAAGCCACTCCTGAAGGTCATCCTCTAACCTGCCTCACACACTAAATAAAGTGAGAAATAAACCCTTCCTTAAGCTGACTCACCAGGTCCTTCCCTTGGCTAGTACTGGGGACTGAATGGAGGCCTCACGATGCTTCTCAAGCATTCCACCACTGGGCTATAGTCTTCAGATTAAGTTCTTTTTGTCAAAACAAAAAATTTAACTCATGCTATAGGCCCACCTTCAAAATGGTAGATAGCCACACACTGGCCGATGGGGGATGCAGGTTCTTCAAAGTCCTCATCGAACTCAGTGTAGATGGGGGTGTCCTGGCCTTCTTCTGAAGGGGGCTCTTCTGAGCTGTGTGAAGACAGAAAAGAGATGGGAGACAACCTTCCAGGGATCTAAGCCACTCCCCTTCCCTCACTGGGGGACTCTAGGCAGGGGCTCCATCTACTCCTGACCTCGTCCCAGCCCCTCACAGAGAGAATTCTAGGCAGGGCTCCACCCTGGCCACACCCCAGCCGCTCACTGGGGGATTTTAGGAAGAGCTCCACCCCTGAACACGCCCCAGTCCCTCATTGGGAGATTCAAGGCAGGGGCTCCATCCACCCCTGACCACGCCCCAGGCCCGCTCTGGGAGATTCTAGGCCTGTGCTATAATAAGCCCACATCTCATGACTGCTTCTGGTTTCCCTACCTACCTCTCCTTATTATCCTGGGATCCACTGTTGTTGCTGCTACTGCTACTATCAGGTGGGGCAGTAGTTGGGGGATCAGGAGGCCTAGTGTGACGGCTTAGGCTGTCCCCTCGGTTACTGAGGACCCGGCTTTCAGCTTCTGCCAACCAAGCCTAGGGTTGGTTGGAGATCACAGCATGAGTTCCAAGGCAAGTTTTGAGGTCACCCCAATCTGGACTGGGGTAATTTCCTGACATCACCCACATACACCCAAAACTTAGATGACAGACAGCTGGATTCTATCCCCCCAGCACCCCCCTGTCCCCCACCCCACAGTGACTCATGCAGCTCTGCCTGCCCCCCACACACACTCACACAGACACACACACACACTCACACACACACTCACTCACACACACACACACTCACCCCCCCCCACACACACACACACGCCCACCGCATGCCTCTGACCTCATACTTCTGCACTTCCAGCTTCAGCCTTTCAATGTTGCCCAGGGTCTCTGCAATGCGGGGCTCTAAGCTGGCAGGGTCCCCCATTTGTGGTGTTTTCTCATATACATCTTTCATCTTCTTCAGGGCCTCCCTGAGACCGGACAGACAGACAAACAGAAAGACAGGACGGAAGGAAAACACACACTCTTATGACTTACCAAATAAAAGACAGGCTCAAGGAGAGGCAAGACGCTGGTGGTGGAGACAAAAGTCCCCGTGTGCCTGTGCTGAGCTGAGGATAGCAGGTTTAGGGCCAGCCTCTGCTACAACAGTGAGTTCAAGGTCAACCCAGGCAACTTAGTGAGACTACAGCTGACTCAGCGGGTCGCCCAAGCACTTAGCCAGAGGACCCGTGTTCAATCCCCAGTGCCCGGGTAAAGAGCCAGGCACCAGCACCAGGGAGGCAGAGACAGCTAAACTGGCCAGCCACTCTAGTTAAATCAGTTAAAGACCCCGTCTCAAGAGACAAGGGTGACAGGGGAGATGGCTCTGTGGGTAAGAGCACTTGCCACACCAGCTTAGGACACGGGTTTCAATCCCCAGCACCCATGTAAAGATCTGGGTACAGCTCCCATAGGACCCATAACTCAAGGGCCTTGCAGGACAGACGTAAGAAAAGGCAAAGACTGGCCCTCAGACCAACTGCTAATTCAGCAGGAGACCTTACGACAAGGGAATGAGCTAGAGAGACAGAGCAGCCACCAGCGAGACCCTGTGCCCTCCGTGTGTGCAGGGCCGTGCACGGCGTCGCATACACACACAGGCAGCATACACACCCAGAGGAAACTACCTGCACCTGAGAAAAACACTCACGGGAGGCCTGTGACTACCAAAAACACGACTGACCACACACGTGAAATAAACAAGCCAGACATGGCAGAAGACTGAAGTTCCAAGGCAACCTGGAAGAGTCAGCAAGACCCTGTCTCAAGATAAAATATAAAAGCAAGGCCCAGCGAGATGGCTCAGCAGATAAAAGGCACCTGCAACCGAGCCTAAGGACCTGGGTTCCATCCCTGGGACACGTAGCTGTCCTCTGACCGCTTCATAGGAGCCAGGGCACGGGTAAGCCCATACAAAATAAGAGAAAGAATAAAACGACGACAAAAAGTAAACAAACTGAAAAGCCAGCCCTTTGCACTCCCAGCAGGCAGATGCTTCACTCCACTATAAACGCCCAGGCTGCATGCAGTTCCAGGCATGGCTTCTGTCCCATGATTTCCATTCTCTGGAGAAGGCCACATGTGAACAGCCAAACAGAATCTGGCTGGCCACCTGCTAACAAGTGGCAAACGTCACTCCGGTTATATAAGGAAGCTGGGCAGAGGATTTTGTTGCCCGGAAAGAATGAGTAAAGACTTTCTTGTCCTTTTAAATCTGGCAGATTTCTCACGTTAGTATTTTGTGTTTCAGCATTAGATAACTCTCCTCTTCCTCCTATCAAGACGGTGACTCAGACTGACCGAGCTCCTGCCCGGGATTGCACAGTTTTGGCACTACTGGGTAAGGCTCCATGGGACAGGCATTTTGTTTTATTTTGCAGTCTACTAAAAGCTTTGAAACTGAGCCCAAGTGCCAGTTTTGTCATTCCAGCTACTTGGGAAATTGAGGCATGAGAATTGAAAGTTCCAGACTAGCCTAGGCAATTTACCCAGACCCAGTCCCAAAATAAGGATTATAAAGATATATGAAGCCAGCAGTGGTGGTGCACACCTTTAATCCAGTGCTCAGGAGACAGAGGCAGGTGGATCGCTGAGTTCAAGGTCAGCCGTGTACGGAGCAAGTTCCAGCATAGCCAGGGCTACACAGAGAAACCCTGTCTCAGGGTGGGGATAGGGAGTAAAATAAAAGAGGGCTGGGGGCATGGTTGGGGTAGAGTCCCTGTCAAGAGTCCCCTAGTGAGGATTTGGTCCGGAGTGTAATAGCCCTTCACAGAATCCTCCAGTGCTGCTAAGGGTGGCTCCTAGCCACAGAGGACAAGCCTGTCTTAGAAAGTACATCAACAGTTTGTTGTGGTAAAGTTTCTATTACCGTGAGCTGGCTATTGTTTAATTTATCCATTGCTTATTTACTTCTATCGCACATGCCAGTGTGCACATACATGTCGTGGCCCCTGTTTGCAGTGGGTTCTCGCCTTCTGTCATCTGAAATCAAACTAAGATCCTCAGGCTTGGGTGTCAAGAGCTGTTAGCCATTGAGTCAGATCACTGAGGGGACTGGAAACTTCCTTGTCGTTTGCTCAGTGATGTATGGAGAAAGGCTGCACAAGGGCTCACCAGATTCCATCTTCTGGAGGGACTTACAGGACATGGGAAATAAAGGATCCTTGCCGACTTCTGTTTTTGTTCTTCACTACTACTGTTTTAAGACAGTGTCCCAAGAAGCCCAGGCTGGCTTCGAACTTAGGATCCTCCTATTTCTGGCTCTGGAATGCTGAGATTACAGACAGGGGCTACCACACCCCGTTGTGTGGCAGAAATCTCCTTTAAAACCATACAAAACCTGACATGAGACCCCATATCTGAAATCCCAGTATTGGGTGAACAGAAATAGGAGATCCCCAGGTCTCGTTGGCCAATCAGTCCAGGCCACTCAGCAAGCCCAGGTCCCAGTTGAGAGACCCTGACTCAAACAAACAAACAAACAAAAAAGAGTGAAGAGAAGCCGTGTAGTGGTGCACGTCTTGAATATCATCCCTCGACATCACTATGCTTTCAAGACCAGCCTGGTCTATGTAATGAGTTCCAGGCGAGTCAGGGCCACATAGTGAGACCTACTGGAGGCTCCAAGGCCTGACATTATCACTGATGCTATGGTGTGCTTACAAACAGGAGCCGAGCATGGCCGCCGTCTGAGAGACCCAACAAGCAGCTGAAAGTCAAATGCAGATATTCACCCAACAACGGACAGAAGCTGCTGACCCCTGAGGTTGAATTAGGGGAAAAACAGAAGAAGCTGAGGAGGAGGGCGACCCTATTGGAAGACCAGGAGCCTCAACAACCTGGACCCCCAAGATTGCTCAGACACTGAGCCGCCAACCAAGCAGCTGATATGAGGCCCCCAACACATATACAGCAGAGGGCTGCTGGGTCTTGACTCAGTGAGAGAAGATGTGCCTGTGCCTAACACTCAAGAGACTTGAGACCCCAGGAGAAGGGAGGTCTGCTGAGGTGGGGGTGGGGGCGGGGGAGTGGAAGGGGGACAAGGCATGAGATGTAGAACAGTCAGAGGGCGGACAAGGATAGGGATAAAGACTGAACTATAAAACAAGATTAAATAAAATAATAATAATAATAATAATAATAATAATAATAATAATAATAATAATAGACAAGGTAAGGGCTGGAGACTGCTCAGTGGTTAAGAGCATTTACTGAGCAGCCTTGAGAACCGAGTTCTGATCCACATAGCGAGTTGGGTATACAGCCACACAGCCCTGACCGCTCTTGCAGAGGTCCTGAGTTCAAATCCCAGCAACCACATGGTGGCTCACAACCATCTGTAAAGAGATCTGATGCCCTCTTGTGATGTGTCTGAAGACAGCTACAGTGTACTCATATATAATAAATAAATAAATCTTTAAAAAAAAAAAAAGAGGACGCTGACCTCCACCTCCATACACCAACCAATATGCACACCCACAACCTTCAGAGCCCAGATTGTGTTGGCAAAAGCCTTGTATACCATGAAACATAGTAGCAGCAGGGATGGGACCCTCAGGAAGCCAGTCAAGTGCTCTACTGAGGAGGCTATGCCCAGTCCTTGAGTAACCCTGCTTAGTTCTGCATTCATCGCCAGCCTCATCCAGCCTAGCACGCTCACCTCTGGTCCTCCTCCTTCTGCAACTCTCGGTTCCGCTCTTCCAACTGTTGCTGGAGTCGCTTTCTCTGCTGCTCCGGGGGCAGGTGACTGAAATCTTCGGTGACCACGGTCTGCAAGATGAGACAGGATCTGAGTTTAGGATTTGCGACCCTATGTTTGCCAAGCGCCTCTCTCGCTCCTGAAATACCAGGTCCACCTTCCTCCCCTAGCAGGAATTTTAGGGAGTGAGGCCATGCACAGAGCAAAGCTGGAATCTGGGGGACCCAGCAGGCAGCAGGAAAGAGCCCAGGGTCCCACCATCCAGCCTCAACTTACCCCACGGCTGCCTCGGAGGCTGCGGAAGGATGCTAGCCGCGGTTTGACCGACTTACTGATCTCGCTCAGTATGGCCAAGGGGTCACGGCCAGAACGGGGGGATGAGGGTCCATCAGACAGTGTGGAGGGTAGGTGACCCCCCAGGAGGGACAGGGATGGGGGACGCGGCTAACCGTGGGGGCCAGGGAAGGGGGGATGAATCAGGGATGGAGACGTGAGGATGTAGTCGGAGAAGGATGGACGGACGTGACACAGGAAACAGGAAAAACAAAATGGAGAAAGAGGGAAAAATAATGATAAGAAAACCACAACTGAATGGTAAGATCACACAGAAAACACCTATAAAAGCAACAACGGAAGATTTGGGAGGCGCCAGGGAAGACAAGAGAAGGGCAGTCAGGGCCAGCAAGAGGACTTAGCAGGGAAAAGGGTTTGTGCTGTGCCAAGCCCTGAAAGAGAGAAAACTGATTCCCATAAGCTATCATCTGACCTCCATATACCCCAAAATATAAAACCTAATAAATTAAAAACTGTGAGGCAGGTGCCAGTCACTTCCCAAGCCTTCTTTGACCCCTGAGTCTTAGGGACTCAGAGAGCACCCCAGGAGGTGTTTCTGCCAGGCTTCCTGCACTTACAGTCTAGAAGGTAGGGTGCATGACAGAAGTAAAGACTGGGGACAAAGTGATGGCTCAGTCCGTAAAAATGCTTGCCACCACCAAGCACGATGACCTAAGTTTGATCCCTGGGACCAAGGAGAGACCTGAGTCCTGAAAGTCCTTCAGTGACATCTACACGTGCATGAGCACACACAATACATAAATAAATAAAAGTAATATTGTTTTTAAAGAACCAGGGTGGTCAGACACATAGGCTAAGGGAGACAGATAGGGGGATGAGAGGTGGGGGATATCAGTGCTTGCCTACTACTCAGAAGTCCAAGTTCAAGAGAGGAGGGATGGCAGGTAGGAGAAATGGCAGGTGGGAGGAGGGATAGCAGGTGGGAGGAGGGATGGCAGGTGGGAGGAGGGATGGCAGGTGGGAGGAGGGATGGCAGGTGGGAGGAGGGATGGCAGGTGGGAGGAGGGATGGCAGGTGGGAGGAGGGATGGCAGGTGGGAGGAGGGATGGCAGGTGGGAGGAGGGATGGCAGGTGGGAGGAGGGGGAGGAGGGGTGGCAGGTGGGAGGAGGGATGGCAGGTGGGAGGAGGGATGGCAGGTGGGAGGAGGGATAGCAGGTGGGAGGAGGGATGGCAGGTGGGAGGAGGGCAGGTAGGAGGAGAAATGGCAGGTGGGAGGAGGGATGGCAGGTGGGAGGAGGGATGGCAGGTGGGAGGAGAGATAGCAGGTGGGAGGGAGGAGGGATAGCAGGTGGGAGGAGGGATGGCAGGTGGGAGGAGGGATGGCAGGTGGGAGGAGAGATAGCAGGTGGGAGGAGGGATGGCAGGTGGGAGGAGGGATGGCAGGTGGGAGGAGGGATGGCAGGTGGGAGGAGGGATGGGAGGAGGGGCAGGTGGGAGGAGGGATGACAGGTGACAGGTGGTAGGAGGGATGGGAAGTGTCAGGTAAAAGGGGTATAAGTTAAATAGGATGGAAAAGAAGAAAACAACTGCAAGGAATAGCTAGAAGAAAGAGTGATTGTGGAAGGGATAAACCAGGTGGTGTCGAGGTATACACTGGACCCTAAAAGTCAAATTCCCAAGGAGAAAATGCACAGAAAGTGGAGGGTCCCCCAAAACAGAGAATGGAGATAGAGGATGACTCCCAGGGATTGGGGGGCAATGTCACAGCTGTCAGGCCAACATGAGATCTTCAAGGGTCTTAGGATGCAGTAGAAGATGCCACAGGCCCACAGCCCCGTCCTCCCTCCCTCTCATGCTCAGAGGGACTCCAAAGCCAGCCAGTGGGTTCTCAGGCCTGCCTTCCTCTGTTTCCTTCCCTCCAACCTGGGCCCACAGCCAAGAGGAAAATTCCTGCCCCAGGACTCGGGCTTCCATGTGGCTGCAGCTGAGTCAGCGAGGACCTCGGCTGACTGTCCCCCTCCACCCACTCCTCACCCCAAGAGCTCCGGACCCCACCTTGTTCTTTTTCCCAAAAGGCCAACGCTTGGCACGACTACGGCTGGAAGCTGCTCGGAGCTCAGGCCTGCCATCTGGGGTACCCAGGCTGCTGTCCGACGGCACTCGGTTCATAACTTGGCTGAAGTCTTCGAATTCCAAGTCACCCGGGCGGGCAAACCCTGACTTGTGTAATTCGATGAGGACGTGCGAGTCCTTTGGGAAGGGGCAAGAAGTGAATGGCAACCAGCAGCCAGGTTAAGAAACTACCTTTGGGGGGGGGGGTAGGGATTTAGCTCAGTGGTAGAGCGCTTGCCTAGAAAGCGCAAGGCCCTGGGTTCGGTCCTCAGCTCCGGGGGGCGGGGGGGGGCACACGACTACCTTTGGGGAGCCGCCCTCCCTTAGCCCACATTTCACCCCCTGGGCTCAGGCTGAGCACCCACGTTCTTAGCATCCACGGACTCTGCGGCCACCTTCATGCCCTCCAAGCATTTGCCAATAATGGGAACCACCTGCAGTTCAGCTTCAGATAAGAGCCCATACCCGGCCCCAAGGCGGGTGGCCCGGCGTTCATCCATGTCCTGCAGCTTCTGGAGAGCAGAGGAGAGTACAGGGTAACTCAACCCTGCAAACAACTCCAAGCTGAAACCATCAAGCCCTCGAGCCCAGGCTTGACAAAGAAGATAGAATCAGGTCTGCCCTCATGACCCCAGGGGCAGGGTGAAGGTGCAGGAGTGTTTTCTCAAAGGAGGTTACAAAGAGACAGAGCCTAAATGAAGAATACGTGGAGCATAGACAATCCTGACACCAGGTTGGGACAGAGAGTGGGGAAGAAGGCTGGGGAAACTTGAGACCTACCTAGGGCTTGTTAGAGCTAGGGCTTAGAAGGATGAATAGAGTTTCAAAATCCAAGAGTCTCTTCCTCTGTTCCTTCCTTCTGTCTCTCCTCTCCTTTCCCAATCCTTCCTTCCTTCCCTTCTGAGACAAAGCCTGGGCTCTCCTGAAACTTGCTATGTAAACCAAGCTGTCTCAGTAACTTCTGCCATCCTCCTGCCTCTACCTCCAGAATGCTGGGAACTCCGGGCACACTCCACTCTTTCAGCATCAGAGTAAGGAAACAGGAGCTGGGATTTTAACACCTGAGTGGGAGCTGAGGCTCTCTGAGGGACTCACGTCGAATATCTGCGGCATCTGTGAGAAGTAGAAGTGAGCCTGGTCCCGGTTGAAGCGCTGCAGCTGGGCCGCGTACTCGTTCTTGCTCTCTTCCGCCATGTGGTTCCGAAGGTGGGCTTGCTGCTTGGCCTGAGCAGCGGGATAGCAGAGTGGAGGTCATGGTCAGGTACCGGCCCCACCACACTCGGATGGCACAAGCCTGTCACGAACTGCACCCTATACACACCTTCTCCACATCCGCCTTGGTGGCATTAATGTCCTGGTCCAGCCGCTCTGCAGTGTGAGCCGCTTTCTCAGCCTCTCGGCAGTCTCGTTCAAACTTTCGCTTACTCTACGCACGAGACGAAAAGTGGAGTGAAGGATCTGCCTTCCCCCAGTAGCAGAGTGAGCTGTGCATCAGCCACTGTGTGGGTGGCACACACCAGTTATCCCGACAACAGGAGGATTAGGACTTCAAGGCCAACTTGGACCACCATTTGAGACTTAGTCTCAAAAAAACAAAACAGAAGGAAAGGACAGCTCAGCAGGTAAAGGTGCCTGTCAAGAAAGACCAGCTGCCTGAGTTCAATCCCCAGGAACTCCTCAAAGGTGGAAAGAGAAAACTGTCTCCAGAATTGTCTTTCATGGTGTGTAAATGCCGCCCTACAAACACACACACACACACACACACACACACACACACACACACACACACACACACACAAGTTCAAGGCCAGGCCAGCCTGGGCTACTCCAGACCCCACCTCAAAATAAAAGGTGTAGGCACAGTAGGTGTGCTGAGTACCCCACAGGGAGAGGGGGCCCTGGCCACATAACATGAGTGGCTCTAGGATAAGCAGCCACCCATCCCCAGCTCTTCTGGGCCTGAGCTAACAGCTGCCCCCATACACACTCACATTCTCCAGCTGTTTGAAGCCATTTTCCAGCTGCTGCTGGGCCCGACGGCCTTCTTGGAAGTGCTGTGCAAACAAACGGGAGACCTTTAGTGAGGTTCCGACAGGATCCTCAGCAAGCATGGGTAGGAGGGGAGTCTCACCATCTTCCTCTCTTGCTTCATCTCCTGTGAATACTTAGCCAGCTCCAGACACACTCGGATGCCAAGGCTCTCGGCCACCAGCTCTCGTTGGCCTGCAAAATCATTGACCTCCTGGAGAAGCTGGACAAATGACTGTTGCTGGCTAAACCTGGCAGAAGGAGACAAGCAGAGTTGAGGAGCTGGACCTGTGTGAACCCGGCCTGGCACAGTGACACAGGCCTGTCATCCCAGGGCAGGGCAGAGGAGTCAAGAGTTTAAGGCCAGCTTTGTCTACATAGTGAGTTTGAGGTCTGCCTTTGCTACTTGAGACCCTGGAAAGAAAGTGGGGGCTGGCGGGGGGGGGTGTAGAATGGAGGGAGAGAAAGACAGAGGAAGGAGAAAGAAAAAGGAAAAAGTGGAATGAAGTCTTGAGATACATTTATTCCCAAGTCTGTGTCCCTAACTTCCAGACCTTAATTCAGAAGCATTTTGTAAATCAAATTTTTGGCGGCTCAATGTTTATAATGTCTTTACTGTTGTTGTTTGAGGCAGGATCTCACTCTGTAGCTCTGGCCAGCCCTTAGCTGGCCTGTCTCTGCCTCCTGAGTGCTGGAATTAAAGTTGTGAGCCATCATGCTCAGCCTTTCCAACATCTTCTGTGGCTGGTGGCAGAGTATAGAATCAAATGTTTGTTTAGGTTTTGGAGCAGGGTCCAGCTACATAGCTCAGGCTAGCCCAGACCCCCTGCTCTTCCTGCCACAGATTCCTGAGCAGAGATCACGGACCTAAGCCACTATGACTACCTCCCTCATCAAATTTTACAGGCATGAAGACAGTAATCCCTCAGTAGCCGTGGCAACCACTTCTAGGGTAGAGGGTAGCAAGATAAAGGATGCTCAAGCCCTTCTACACGACAGCAGGACTTGTGTTCCAGAAAAGAATGACTTTGTTTTAAGTGGGTAGATCTATCCCAGCACCCTGGAGGCTGGGGCAGGGAGATCTGGCAGAGTGAGTCTGAGGCCAGCTTGGGCTGAGACCACACTCATCACACACACACACACACACACACTCACGTACACAAGCACACGCACGTTTTTCAATCCTCGGAAACCCTGGAGAGTCACTCACATCAAGTCACCAGTGGAGCCAGATATACAAACAAACTGCTACATTAACTTCTGGAGCTTTTTGGAGTGAAACTTTTATATATGCATTTATTCAAAATACAGTCTCACTAAGTTGCCCAAGCTGTCCCAGAATTCACCTTTTAGGTTTTAAAGGGAAGGGTTTAGAATGAAGTTTAAAGTTTCTAGAAATAACTACAGATTGGCTACCCGTTTCTTTGTTTAGAATTTTGAGACAGGGTAGCATGTAGCCTAGGCTACCCTCAAACTAACTACATAGTTGAGGCTAGCCTTGAATCAGCCCAAGGGTGCTTGGATGACAGGCAACATGCCAAGCTTTGGCCACTGCTTTTAGACACACAAACCCAGTTCTTTGAATACGAGAGAGAGAGAGAGAGAGAGAGAGAGAGAGAGAGAGAGAGAAGGAAGTTCTGCCATCAGATACATTTTACAGATGAGAACAAAAGCAATCAGTCACTGACATAGTCCAGCTCTTGGGTTAAGAGACCAGTCCTGGCTAGAGGGAGTAACAGGACACCCAACCTCATCATAAAGATAAAAACTAGGGTCAGCAACATGGTTTAACAGGTAAAGGTGCCTGTGGCTAAACATGATGACCAGAGTTTGATCCCTGGGCTCAACACAGTGACAGGCAAGAAATGACTCCTTCAAACTGTCCTCTGACTTCCACAAGTGCTCTGCGGCCTAAGTGGGTGCATCTCACTCTCCAAAATAGATAAATAGTAAGTTAAAAGCCCCCAAATAACTCTGCTATGGCATGCGAGGGAAAATAGAAGCTGAGAATTTACAAACCAAAACCGGCTCTCCCGCTGGAACTGAGTAAATTCCACCTGAGTAAATTCCACCGTAGGTCAGTCAGCCAGAGGCCCAGGGGGAGGTAGGACTAGAGGTATGAGGTGAGGTGGCCTCTGGGAAAGTGGGAGAGACCCATGCCTCCCCGCCCCCACTCCCTGCCCCCACGGAGTCTTATCCCATTCTTACTTGATTTCGGGGTCATCTTTGGCAGGTCTCTTGGGAAGATACTTTTTCACCAGGCTCCTAAGGGTGGGGACAGAGGCAGGATGGCTGAGAAAGTAGCCCTCGGGAGGGTTTCCTGCGGAGTCCCAGAGCAGAGACCACCCACCCTCGCGCTCACCTGAGTTGCTTCGCATAAGACTGCTCCACCTCGACGCGTTCTTTCACGAACTTCACATATTTGTCCAACAGATCCAGCCCCCACTGTGTGTGGCGTTCCAGCACCTCAAACTGATCCTGATTGCAGGAGCGCGATTGAGGAACGTTAGGGTCACCTGGGTAGGGGGCACCGAAGTCCCAGCGACCCGGAACACCAGAGGTGTGGTGGAGTGGACAATCACAGGGCTTAGCGGTTCCAGCAAGGGCTGGCTGGCTTCCCCCAGGCGCCGCCCAGGCGAAGCGCAGGGGGAGGCAGGAAGCTGGCGGGAACCCCCATCTCCTCCTCCTCCAGGGAAGGGCCAAGACAACAGGGCCAGGGCTCCAAAACGGACAGCGGGGTCTCTCCAAGTTGGGGTGGCCAGCAAGAGTGTGAAGAAGCTAAACCACTCCAGCTCCTCCCATCCTCTAATCCCCTCCAAATTCCGAAAAATCAAGAGGGCTTGGCACAGAAGGGATGAGTTTGTGCAGCTCAAAGTACGTGGAAGCAGGATTGGGGGACCTCTATGGCCAAATCTTCCCATTCGCCAAGATCCCCCGGGATCCTTCGTTGACTGACTCAGTTTCCCCCACTTCTGTGATGCCTCCCTCCACTATAGAGGCTCACCCCTACAACATCCGAAGATTCCGCCTCCAGAAAGAGGAGGGGTCAATAGTCCGACAAGGATTCAGGGAAACTTCTAGGGCTTCCTGGGTGAGGTTAAGAGGCGGGTAAGGGGTGGCTCCGCCCAGCGCCCGGGGCCGAGTCCTGCAGCCCCCTTCCCCTCCCCCTCAGCGTTCCAATTGTAAGCGGGGAAGGAACCTGGTAAGGCCCCACGTGGGACAGAAGGTGACCAAAGGGTCCCCTCCCCCTTCCAGCAGGACAGGAGGGCGACGGGCAGAGACCCAGGGGCCGTAAGATTAGCCTCCAAGCCAGGCCAGGGCGCTCAAAATAGGTGACCTCGCCCAGCTGTCCCCCTTCCCTGGCCTGGTCCAGGGACTTCTTCTGATGGTTTTACTCTCAACTCTGTGCCTCAGTTTCCCTCTGCCGGTCCTGGGCAAAGTATCCCTAGGACCCTCCTGAAAGTCCCAAAAGAACTTTTGAGAGAATGCAGAGGGCAGAGGGTAGGGACCCAAGGGATCAGCCGCAAGGAAAAGCGCGGAGTCCGGGCTAAGATACTTTGGGGACAAAGAGCGGAGAAGCCAGGACCCCAGCAAGGGAGAACCGTGGGAGCTGGGTAAAAAGAACTCACCCACAACTCGGTACCCCAATCCATGCTGCTCTTGCCGCCGAAGACGCCACCGCCTCCTGCCCCGGTCTCCGCCGCCCTCCACCGGAGACTCAGCCCCAGGGCAGTGTGCCCAGCCTCGCCCCGCCCCGCCACCAGGCCACGCCCACCAGCCTAGACTACCATGCCCCTTCGAGCCTTACCACGCCTCCGCTCCGCGGAGACCCTAGCTGGGCGCGCCAGGGCAAAGCCCAAACGATGCTCCGCCCCCTATTAAAGGGCCAGGAGCCTCCTTAAAGGACATCTCGATTTATTTTCCAAGTTTGTACCCCATATTACTCTCCTCTGCCATCCCAAACTATTCATCCTTTCCTTCAACTTCGCATTTTTTATAGAGGGTCAAAATATCCAAGCAGTCTCTCCCGCTTCTTCCCCACCCCATGGCAGGGAAAAATCTGTGGTTGGTCATTAGGCTCTTGCGGGGACCTACTCGGCTCCAGAAATCTCCATTTCGTCCCACTAATAGTCTGTTTCCCTCCGGCCACAGAGATGGGATGACTTCGATCTAGCCCAGAACGCACCTTCAGCCAAGGCCAGGTCCATTAACACACACCCCCCACCGCATCCTGACTTCTCTTCTCGCCAGAGCCTCTGAGAAACAGAGGACAGGTTGTCCTTCGGACACCGTTCTGGGATACGCACGCGCGCGCGCGCGCGTACACACACACACACAGAGAGAGAGAGAGAGAGAGAGAGAGAGAGAGAGAGAGAGAGAGAGAGAGAGAGAGAGAGAGAGAGATGCGTACGTGCACAGCACCTCGCACTAGCACTTTGCGTTTCCCAGCCTCACTCAGTAAGGCCCAATCAGTACTGCCCCCAGAGATACCCAGGTTTCTCCAGTTCCCACACCCCGCCCCTGTCCCCTTTAGACTCTGGAACCCTTGGGCTTAGGAGTTTCGGTCCTCCCAATCATAAAAGTCCTTTCACACCTTGCAAATTCCCCTGAGGCTCCCGGATAAAAGGGAAGAGACCCCGGTGGCTCCCACCCCCACTCTTCCCGGCTGTAGGTGCTTTCTCCGCCGCAGCAGAAGTGTCAAAACGCCCTTGTGCTGCAGCTGTAAGAGCGGTCTAGACTTCTAAGGAAAGACGCCCTGGAGTCCCGCGCTGGAACTGAGACTCTGATAGGCCTTGTCCCCACCTGCTGGTGGTTTGTGGGCTAAGCTCGAGATGTAAAGTGGGGTAGAGGGATGGTGGAGGAGGTTGGAGAAGGCCTCAGCGACCCAGTGGCGAAAAAGGTTATCAGACTGGGGTGGGAAGCTTCGTACCAGGGCCGGCAATCTAATTAAGAGTTGAAAACTACAGTTGGGGTCCAGCAATTAGGACTCTTTCAAATCTGAGGGCTCAGTAGGAATTGAGGAGCCAGTGTGTAAAATGGTGTCAGGGAGCCTAGATTCAGAACAGGGAGAAGTCAGTGTTTCAGGTTGAAGTAGAGATTCAGCTGCTGCAAGGAGGTTTTTAGCCTGGGGCCGAGTGTGCAGGTGGGATCTACAATGGCATTCAGCCTAGGATTAGAAGGCAGCATAGGGTGAAGAATTTTAGGCTTCCCGGTGGCCCAGCGAAGTTGAAACAAGGAAAGTTCGCCGACACCTATGGTTGCTAAAACTTCTGGCCAGGAGCTAGGTACCGGGAAGTGAGGGGTGGGAGAGGAAGTGCGTCCTTGGGAGTACTGGGAAGTGTAGTTTATGCATGCTTCGTTGCACGGATCTGCTCCCTCTACATTCTGGGTAATGTAGTCTTAGACCGTTAAGAGTTGCTGAAGGAATTCCGCTTTAAGGGACGGATATGAGTTCCTGGATCATTGGTTAGTCGTCCTGTTCATCAAACTACATCCGGCACAATCTGTTTAGCGATTGGAGAGCCATGAAAGTAGGGCTGAAAAAGATAAGCACGCCCATTTGAGAGGTATTCTGACAATCAAAAGGATTTCAGTTGCTAATTGGGTAACTTGACTACATCGTACGACTATTGGCTGAAAAGTGGGCGGGCTTTATAAGGCGTCAGCGGCTGTGTTCGGGGGCAGTCGCAGCCCCAGAGATGGCAGTGAGCGAGAGGAGGGGGCTCAGCGGCGAGAGCCCAGCGCAGTGTCGATGGGAATACTTGTCGCTGCTGGTGCTGATGCTGAGCGGCTGCTCAGGCCGTATCCACCGGCTGACTCTCACAGTGAGCCCCGCAGGGTTGGCCTCGCTGTCTCTCCCCCCTTAGCTCCGCCGGTGAATGGAGCAGCCGCACCTCCCACTGCAGGCTGCTAGTGGTCTCGTCCTGGGGTCCCCCCGCCGGGTTCTGGTAATGGGTTGGCCTGGTTTAGGGGGGCGGGGCTTCATCTCCCAGGACCCCTGACTCCTGGCGAATTTAATTTCAGGGGGACCCTCGGTAACAACCATAGGACTTTCTGAGAGGAGGGGGTACCTGGTAGGATCTTCCTGGAATTCACTTCGTGGAGTGGTGGAAGACTATTTGAAAATTTAGCCCAGATAGAATCGAAAACTTTTCCAGGAAGTCGAAGCTGTTCACACCAGCATGTGAAGCCCACCCTCAGGGCAGTGCACATCAATATGGGGTCTGCCATGGGTTTGCCAGAATTTCACCCCCTGGACACTCAAACCCACCCTGTAACTGCCTGGGACTGAAGTAGGAAAATGTTACCAGCACCAATACACAGTACCCAGGAATGCTTTCTCACGTGCTCCTGTCCTGAATACAAATGTATAGAAACACGCAGTGGGGCTGGACTTGGTGGAGAGAGTGCCCTTACTGCCACTGCCGCTTTGGTTTCCTGCAGGGGGAGAAGCGAGCTGACATCCAACTGAACAGCTTTGGATTCTACACCAATGGTTCCCTGGAAGTAGAGCTGAGCTTACTGCGACTCAGCCTCCAGGAGACAGAAGACAAGTTTCCAAAGGTGAGGGGGTTCATGGGAGGGCTCAGTGCACAAGTTCTGAAATTCCATCCTAGCTCTGTCCCTCACCAGTGTGATCTGTGGCAAGTCCCAGAGCCTCCTTGAGCCTCAGTTTCCCCACCTGTCACTTAAGAATGAATACGGCTGTGAGGCCCAAATTGAACCTCTTCTGAGACCCCTTAAATGAGACTCACGGAGGTAGTGATGGATGCAAAAGCAAGAGGAACTTTATTGTTCTAATGTGCTGAGGTCGCCCCACTTCGGGAGCAGACTCTAATGGGATTATATACTTTTCAAACCAGCAGGGCAGAATTCAAACAATTGGGGCAGAATTTGAACAATGGTAACTAGGCACGGAACTATGTACTACGGATGGAGAGAGGCAACCTTCAAACCGATTCAGTGTACCATTTTGGGACTTTCCAAGGAAGGGGGGCGTGGGGAGTCTCAGGTGGCTTTGTTTAACAGTTTGGCTTGCAGCAGTTCCAGAAACTAAACTAGCTTTTTTTTTTTTTTTTTTTTTTTTTTTACTTCCTGGAAGGGAGGGGTCCTGTGCTTGGAGGTTTGTGGTGGAATTTTCCTACTGCCTTAGATGGACCCCAACTCCGGCTCTTTCACAGTATCTCATGCAGTCTGGGTTTGGGGGTACAGATCTTAGTGTCCCGGCTGGCTGAGGCAGGAGGATCAGAAGTTAGCCGCCAGTATGTATATGTATATATGTGTGTGTGTGTGTGTGTGTATGTATATATATACATATTGCATTTTAATCATACTTGCTTCTCCCCCTAACTCCACCAAAATCCATTCCTACCTTCCCAAACTCCTCCCAGTTCATGTTATTCTTTTTTTTTTTTTTTTTTTTTTTTGGTTCTTTTTTTTGAGCTGGGGACCGAACCCAGGGCGCTTCCCTAGGCAAGCGCTCTACCACTGAGCTAAATCCCCAACCCCTCATGTTATTCTTTTTTAAAGACATGGCCTCACTATGTAGCCCCAGATAGCCAGGAACTCTGTGTAGACCAGGCTGGCTACAAACTCGGAGATCTGCCAGCCTTTTCCCCAAGAGCTGGGATCCAAGGCCTGTGCTCTTTGTTTTCATCTGGGGCCACAACCCTCCCTCCCTCCCTCCCTCAGCATCCATCAGCTGTCCTCAGCTCCTCAGCTAGGTGTTGGGTCTGAGCACCCCTCTTCGCCCCATGCTGCGGTATGGACTAGCTCTATCCTGTGTGGGCAACTGCAGCTGCAGAGAGTTCATAAGCAGCAATCTGCTGTGTTCAGAAGACACTGTTTCCCACTGGCCCTCCTCAGCCTCCGACTTACAGTCTTTCCTCTTCCTCCTCCTCCTCCTCCTAAGCCTTGGGTGAAGAGCTGTGATATAAATGACCCATGGGTAGTGGCCTTGTGTTTTTAGTTTGTTTGTTTGTTGTTGTTTTGGCCAGGAGGTGATGTTCAGGACAGGATCTTGGAACTCACTGTGTAAACCAGAGACCTTGAACAGAGATCCACCAGCCGGGTGCTGGGATTAAAAGGCATGCACTCCTGGGCCTGGCAAGCAGCCTCATTCTGACAGTTTGATTTAAGACAGGATCTCATGTAGTTATCCTCAATATCAAGCCCCTTCTTCCTCAAGCCCATAGCCTTTAAAGTTGCACGCGTGCTCTGTTCTGTCCAGCACCATCAACGTTTTCTGTGAGTAAAACCCATCAAGAAGTGCATCCCGGGCTGGAGAGATGGCTCAGTGGTTAAGAGCACTAACTGCTCTTCCAGAGGCCCTGAGTTCAATTCCCAGCAACCACATGGTGGCTCACAACCCTCTGTAATGGGATCCAATGCCCTATTCTGGTGTCTGAAGACAGCTACAGTGTTCTTATATATAATAAATAAATAAATCTTAAAAAAAAAAAAAAAAAGAAGTGCATCCCACATGAGCATTGTGGGCAAGGATGGGGCAGGTCACTGAGAAGACACCACACGGTGGGTGCTCAGTTCCTGTGAACGGAGCCAGTAGCACTGCTACATGCTGAGGCAGTAAAAGACGGCTGCAAGTTTGTACACACAGTCTCAGCCTGGGCAATATGGTGACTACCTTACCAACAGGGATCCCTGACTGGTCCCTGTCTCAAAGCAGAGCAGAGAACTAGGCTATGTTTCTTCTGGGGCACAGGATAGTTTGGGAGCCTTTTCTCTTTCTCTTTCCTGTCAGGTGGGATTCAGCTTGAGCCGAGTTCGGTCCGGCAGTGTTCGCTCCTACTCGGTGAGTGGAGAACATCAGAGGGGACGAGGGAGAACAGGTGTGGTGTTCGGGACCCTGTCTTCTCCATGTTAGGACTGCAGCCAAGGAGGGGCAGGGAGAGGCCATGGGGTAGACAGGGAAGCACACTGAACAAGGCTAAACCCATGGGCGGTTGTAACCCAGGCCCCCTCTGTCCACTCCCCAGAGCCGGAATTCCCATGAATGCCCTCTGGAGAGAAACAGCAGCAACTTCCTGGTCCTGTTCCTCATCAATATCAAGGACCTGCAGTGAGTTGGGGTGGGGCGGGGGACACCCAAAGCCCTAGGGAGGAAGCCAGTCACTTACTGCATGGTACATCCTGGGTTTGTCTCGTGTGTGTGGTATGTGTGTGTGTGTGGGGGGTGTATGTGTGTGTATGTGTGTGTGTGTGTATGTGTGTGTGTGTGTGTGTGTGTGTGTGTGTGTGTGTGTATGTGTGTGTGTGTGTGTGTGTGTGTGTGTGTGTGTGTGTGTGTGTGTGTGTGTGTGTGTATGTGTGTGTGTGTGTGTGTGTGTGTGTGTGGTGGATGTGTGTGTGTGTGTGTGTGTGTATGTGTGTGTAGTGGTGTGTGTGTGTGTGGGTGTGTGTGTGTGTGTGTGTGTGTGTGTTGTGTGTGTTGTGTGTGTGTGTTGTGTGTGTTGTGTGTGTGTGTGTATGTGTGTGTGTGTTGTGTGTGTTGTGTGTGTGTGTGTACATGCATGCTGCTGGAAATTGAGCTCACTGCCTTACAAATTGTAGGCAAGTACTACACTCCAACCACATCACTGGGGGAAGGGGGGGTGGAGGGGGCGAGCAGGGAATCCCCATCCCTGAGCCACACTCCCAGCTCCTCACTTGGGGATTCAAGGTAGAGGCTCCACCCCTGAGAAACCCCAGTCCTCTTTGTACTTTTAAGACAGTAACTCAGTACTTTTTACCAGTTTGGACCTTGAGTGCACTCTATAGCCCAGGCTGACATTGAACTTGGCAGGAGTCCTGACTCACAGGCCTTCTCCCTATAGACCAGGCCATGTGGTCTTTTAATTTTGTGCTTAAATGGCCCATCCCAGTGAACTGATAGTTGCTATTACAGGTAGCATGGGTGTGTCAGCTACTGTGACAGGCAATGGCCAGGTGCTGAGATTGGTGACCAGCGGCTCAGAGAGATGTACCAACCCCATAAGACATCCATACACGTTCTCTACCTGACCGTACACTTGACCCTCCCCCTTCCCGATTCCTCCCCTCACCCTAGGGTCCAAGTCCGAAAATATGGGGAACAGAAGTTGTTCATCTCCCCTGGCCTCCTCCCTGAAGCTCCCTCCCAGTCAGGTCCCCCGAAGCCAGACCCAACAGGCACCCCCAAGGACAACCATGGTAAGTCCAGGCGGCCCACAGAGCTGTGCCAAAGGCCAGCTTTAACACTACTGGGCAAATGAAACCAAGGCAGGCAGCAAGGGTGGGCATCAGTGGTTAGGGCCAGTGCAGACGACTTCTGGCAGGTTAACTCCTGCTGATAGCAGTAGGGAATTAAGAAACTTAGCTACTTGGGCTCTGTACTCTGTACCTGGGCTCACAGCCTCTTGCTGACCAGGCCAGAGGCTCAAAGTTAGTTAACTCTCAAGAGTCAGAGAAAAGGGAAAAGAAGAAGATAGGCACACAGACAAACACTGGATGAAGCAGGAAAGGACTACTTTATTCTTGCTTTCAGTTTGTTATAGCTTTTTAGCCATACATCTCTCTAAGTGGAAAGGATTACCTCAGATAGTGTTACACAAAAGGGCAGTGACAGAAGGATGTAGTGAGCTCAAAGCAGTGTTTCATTCCGTAAGCTCATTGTAAGTTCAAAGCAACAGTTTCCCACGGCCTCACTTTATCATGGTGCACACCCGTGGCCTCATCCTTGGACCTGGCCTAGAATGAATGTTCTCCTTGATCACAGATCTGCCCCAAGCCGATTTCTCTTTTTAGTGTAATCATGAAATCCTCGTTATGCAGCCTTCTCCTGGGGGAAGGGGTACATTCTACTCTTAATTCTTCTAACTTTATATCCCTTTCTAATAAAACGACTAAAGCTGTGTCTCCTTAAACTTTCTTCCTAAACTCATTTGAATCAAATCAGGAATTCTCTATAAAGTCTCTATTCATCTAGACAGCACTAATTCACGAAAGTTGCTCTTCCTGTTGATCTACAGGAAATTTACCCAGTAGGGTGGGCTGTCACCCAGAAGTAATCACACCAGGCTACAGGCAGTGAGGGTGTCCCGGTGTCCACTCACACCAAGGCGCGTGAGTGAGGAGGGTGGCAATGATAGGCCGAGAAGCACACCAGTAGCAGTCCTGGGATGAAGCGTCGGGCTGTGCCTCACCAGAGCCCACCCATCTCAGCCATGTCAGACAGGGGCCGTCTCCAGGAAGCTCACCTGCCCACTGCAGCTCTTCCTGCCTGGCATCCACCAGAGCTGTCCTGGGCACCCACCAAATTTTCTGCCCATTTGTCTTTTGACAGTCATTCACCCATCTCCGGCAAAGATGTCTGCAGTCAAGGAAGATCAGGCAAAGCTTATGGTGCCCCAGGTTTCCGGGGATAAAGCTCTCCCAGCGGGACACAGGCACTCATCTGATGGCCAGCCACAAAGCCAGCCACCCACACGGGGGCCCAGTGGGAAGGAGAAGGAGCTGGTGTTGGGACTGGGCCACCTCAATGACTCCTACAACTTCAGCGTGAGTGTCTGTCCTCATGTCCCCACCTCCCCCGAACCAGATCGCGGCTCAGGAACCCTCCAGACTGACGCCCCCTCTCCCCATGACCAGTTCCACATTGTGATCGGCTCCAGGGCTGAGGAAGGCCAGTACAGCCTCAACTTCCACAACTGTTACAACGCAATACCAGGCCAGGAGCAGCCGTTCGACCTCACTGTGAGTGTGGGGACAAGTGTAGCCACGCAGCTGGCTGCTTTGTTTTCATTCTGTGCTTTTGCGTTCTAGGCACACTTTCCTTATGTGGGGGGAAGGGAGGAGCCATCACAGCACATGTGGAGGTTGCCTCTTCCGCGGTGTGGGTCCCAGGGATCAAACTCAAGTGGTCATGTTTGGCAGCAAGCTTCTTTACCCATGGAGCCATCTTGCCAGCCCTTGGATGAACTTCTTTTTTCTTTTTTTTTTTTTCCTGGAGCTGGGGACTGAACCCAGGGCCTTGTGCTTGCTAGGCAAGCGCTCTACCACTGAGCTAAATCCCCAACCCCCTGGATGAACTTCTTAAAGTCCTTCATTGCCCTCCTCCGATTGGAAGTATTATGAACATATAGAAATTAGCTATCCAGGTGGTTTTCCTCAGGGTGGAAAACCTGTCCATCTTCATACTGGTTTTTGTTTGTTTTAGTTTGGTTTGGTTTGAGACAGGGCCTCACTTTGTAGCCCAGTCTGGCCCAGAGCTCTCTCTGTGGGCCAGGTTGACCTTGCACTCACAGAGCTCCACCTGCCTCTACCCCCCAGAGTGCTGGGATTAAAGGAGCGTGATGCCACACCCAGTTCACCTTGCTTTTTGCAACAGGGTCTCTGGCTGCCTTGAAGTTCACAGATTCTGCCAGGCTAGCTAGCAAGGGGAGGAATCCTCCTGTCTCTGCTTTCATGTTGAGATTTCAAGCAAATGCCACCATGCCTGGCTTTTTTTACCTGGGTTCTGGGGATCTGAACTCTGCCCCCCATACTTGCAAGGCAAGCGCGTTAGCACCTGAGCTGCCGCCACAGCCCCATGTGTTGTCAGATGTCAGAGCAGCCTAGACGCTTGCTTTACACTCACTTTGAATGTGTGTTTGCGCGGTGCGTGTACAGGTCAGAGGGCAGATATATGTCTCAAGGTGCCACCTGAGGCTGAATGGTCCAGTCACAACATGGGTACATGGTATTGAATCACCGTGGGTCACTTTTCTCCTGGTGTCCCCTGGTGTCAGCATCGTGAAACACCTCTGTATCCCTGGTGTGCACTGTTTAGATGTTATGAGCCTTCTGGAAATGCGGGAGACGCTATGCAAATACTTGCTTACTCTTTACAGAGACTGGGTCGTCCTTGGGTGTTGGTTCTTCTAGGGTCCCAGTGCCATTCCTCTGGCTTCCAGTGTAAGACTGTGTACTCATTTGAGAGATGGGACCAACTGAGGCTCTAGCTAGAAAGTAGAAGAGCTAGAGACTAGAACTTTCTGAAACCCAAAGCTAGAGCTCAGGGGCAAGGCCACCCATCTGCGTTATCATCCCCCTTCTCTTATAGGTAATGATCAGAGAGAAGAATCCAGAAGGCTTCCTGTCAGCAGCTGAAATCCCCCTCTTCAAACTCTATCTAATCATGTCTGCCTGCTTCCTGGCCGCCGGCATCTTCTGGGTGTCCGTGCTCTGCAAGAACACGTAAAGCCCCTCTCCACCCTGCCCTCCCTTCTCATTTTTCTGAGAGCCTCCCATGTTGTCCTCAGTGAATGCTCTCCACCCCATTCTCCCTCTGGCAGGTACAGTGTCTTTAAGATCCACTGGCTCATGGCAGCCCTGGCATTCACGAAGAGTGTCTCCCTACTCTTCCACAGCGTGAGCACACAGGGCCCGGTGACGACACAAGGGTGGGATGGGACCTCTGTCTGCCTGTGAGCCTTGTCTGCTTCATCTCTCTTCCACTCAGCCCAGCTCTCGCTGCCCAGCCAGCGCTGACTGTCCACCCTAATGTCTGACCATCCCCACCACCTAACTTGTCTCTTGGGTGGAGGGAACCCACGGTGACTGTCACCTTCATCTCACCCTACCCACAGTCACCTACTTGTTCCATAATTATTCCCTGTGTTCCTAACTGCCTCCCCCATCCTCCTCCCTGACTAACTGCCTCCCCCATCCTCCCCTCTGACTAACTCCCTCCCCCCATCCTCCCCTCCGACTGCTCATATGTCTGCTGGCCTCCAGATCAACTACTACTTCATCAACAGCCAGGGCCACCCCATCGAAGGCCTCGCCGTCATGCATTACATCACTCACCTGTGAGTCACCCTGCTCTGCACACAGGTGGGGAGGCAGGCAGAAAGGGCTGGGTGTCCACCACATCAACCCATCGTCAGACCACCCACCCCCGGTCTCCCAGGCTGAAGGGCGCCCTTCTCTTCATCACCATTGCCCTGATCGGCTCGGGCTGGGCCTTTGTGAAGTATATGCTGTCGGACAAGGAGAAGAAGATTTTTGGGATCGTGATTCCCCTGCAGGTATGGGGCGGGGTTTCCAGTGGGGGTCTAGGAGGATACAGGAAGGGAGGCTCTGGAGACATGTAGGGAGAGATTGAGAGAGGAATGCTAGGAACTGCTATAGGCTGGCATGCTCAGGTGGGCTACAGGAAGGGAAGTCTGGTGTGGGGATGACACCACCTGGCACCCCACCATCCCCACAGGTCCTGGCTAATGTAGCATACATTGTCATCGAGTCCCGTGAGGAGGGCGCCAGCGACTACGGACTCTGGAAGGAGATCTTGTTCCTGGTGGATCTCATCTGCTGTGGTGCCATCCTCTTCCCAGTGGTCTGGTGAGGACGGGAACCCGCCCCTCAACCCACCTGAGGCCCTGCACCCTCACCTGGCTGGGGACCTGCCTGCCAGCCCCACCAAGACCCCTCCCCTCCCCCAACAGAAGACTCCTGTACACTGGACGGGGTCAATACTAATTAGTTCCCATATTCCTCCACCCCTTCCAGGTCCATCCGGCATCTACAGGACGCGTCTGGCACTGACGGGAAGGGTGAGGACCCCTCCTGGTCTCTGTCCCAGCCCTGCTTTCTCTTGACACTGGTGCCGGGCTCCACTGTTGACCTGGCTGAGCTCATCCCCTGTCCCTCAGTTGTCCAGTCACCCGCACACACACTGCTCTTGCAACTGCATCCTCTTGCCCTGGAACAACTCCCAGGTCCTGTCCCCTTCTCCACGGCCTCCCCCACCTTATCCCACTCTGTGCCCACCCACAGTGGCAGTGAACCTGGCCAAGCTGAAGCTGTTCCGACATTACTACGTCATGGTAGGAGTCCTGCCTTCCCACCGCCCGAGTCCCTCCCTGCTGGCCTCTGTCCCTGAGCCCCAGCCTTGACCTGCCCTCTGTCCTTGTGCCCCATCCCTGTCCCTTTTCCCCCTGCCAACCCCATGCCCCCAGGTCATCTGCTATATCTACTTTACGCGCATCATCGCCATTCTGCTTCGAGTGGCGGTGCCCTTCCAGTGGCAGTGGCTGTACCAGGTAATTGAGGTGGGGACCCCAGTAGGGGAGTCCCCAGGAGGGTGTGGGTGGTCAGGAGCGTGGTTGACCAGGAAGCCCCGCCTAAGCCCGTGCTCCGGCCCCCAGCTCTTGGTGGAGAGTTCCACCCTGGCCTTCTTCGTGCTCACCGGCTACAAGTTCCAGCCGGCCGGGGACAACCCATACCTGCAGCTGCCACAGCAGGAGGATGAGGAGGACGTACAGATGGAGCAAGTGTGAGAAAAGCCGCGGGGCGTGGCGGGGCCAAGCATCTTAGGAGCTGCCCCAGAGCACTCCACAGGGCCATAGGGCAGGATTGTGGGTGGCGGAGCCAAAAGGGACTAAAAAGGTAGGGAGGGTATGGGTGGCTCTAATGCTGCTCCAAGTGGTGCTTGGAGATGCCTAGGAGTGGGACAGGGCTGGCTCTGAGGTGGGCTGCCGAGGATGAGGGTTAGGATCTAGGTGACCTACAGGGATGTGGATTGGTGGGCAGCTCGGAGGGTGGGCAGGTTTGGAGTCACCGTAAGGACAGGATTAGAGTGTTGGCAGGGGAGGATGGGCCGTGGCATCCAAGTCTGTGGAGCCTCAGAGGCAAGCTGGGTCAGGACCAAACAGCTCTGGAGGACAAGACTATGTACCACCCACCTGCTAGGCTCAGGGGTGGGGAGGGGAAGGATGGAATGGGAGTGGGTGGGGCCAAAGCGGCTCCTGGACAGGGTCTGCTCACACGCAGGGGCTAGACCTTGCTTCTGCTGTGTACCCTCTCCCAGGATGACAGACTCTGGGTTCCGGGAAGGCCTGTCCAAAGTTAACAAGACAGCCAGTGGCCGGGAGCTGTTGTGACTTCCCCGTGTTCAGAGATCCACCTTCAGACCTTCTGCACCTCGCTCCGCTACACTTGTCCCCAAGTGTGCAGGGAGTCCGAGAGGAAGCTGCTCACAGGGCACCAGGGCATGGATTCCCAGGGAGCTTTTCAGAAAAGATGCCCTTCTCCCAGCACCACCGCCCTCTCCTCGCCGGGGTACCCTTCAGCCTCTTGTACAATAAGGACCAGTCTCTTTTTATTTCTTACGTCTCCTGACTTTGAGCGTTCTGAGTGTCTAAGGCAGTCTGCATTTATAATCTTGAACCCTGAATTCCAGTCCACATGGTGGCTCTGGAGAGCCTGGGCTTCATAAAACTTTGATCAGTAAACAAATAAAGAGAAAGCAGAATTCTCAGTGAGGGGAGGACCGCCTGCTGAGCTGAAGCTGTGCTGAGCCCTGTGCTGCTGGGGACAGCATGACCAAGTCCGCACTCCCACCCCAACCCTTACGGATCTTTCAAGTCACCAGACCCGGCCATAGAAGTCTGGGAGGCCAAAGGAAAGGCGGTGATGGGCCCATGCCTCCTGAAGAGGGTGCCACTGGGCTGCGGGAATGGTAAAGTGCTTCCCATGTTTGTACCAGGACTGGAGCGCAGTCCTAAAGCCTCCATTAAGATCTGTACATGATGGTAATCCTGGTGCTGGGGAGGTGGAGGAGACAGATCCCTAGTGCTGGCCACCCAGCCAGCCTGGCCTACTTCATGCGGCCCAGGCCCTTGAGGTGACACCTGAGGAACAGCCGGCAAGGCTGACCTGTGACTCATATCTACAGACATACAATCAGGGTGGGTTAATGAACACCAAGTACTTGAGGCCACCCAGTAAAACTAATGGGTGCCCGGCACAATTCAAGCCCGTAACTCTAACATTCAGAAAGCTGAGGCAGGAGAGTTAACTAGGGTTTGAGGCTAGCTGGGCTAGCGAGTGAGGTCCTGTCTATGTGGAAATGGACAGACATGGTCATGAGGACCCAGCAGCATCCTCGGCCTGAGCCTCTTAGAGACCCCCTTCCCCCTTTGAATGAGCTTTTCAAGATGGCTCTCCTTTCTGCCCTCCCCTGAGGATACCCAAGAATTCTTTTACAGAGTAAGTGCAGAGACATAATGGTGGGGAGGAGTGGGGGAGAGAGGCCCAAGTGAAGGCTTCCACTGTAAGGAAAAGAAACCAGCTGCAGCCCAGATTCACAGATAGCCCAGCCAGCAGAAGCACCACAGGCTAGGGAGGCTACATGAAGAAGGTGGGAGGCAGGGCCAGGCCTGGCTGGGGCAGCAGCAGGCAAAGTCTCAAAATCAGACTCATGAGGCTGTTCCAGGGCCCCGTCAAGAGGAGACTCCAGCCCTCCCTGTGCAATGCACACGCTGAAGTAGGTGGTGATAAGCCTCCCCCTCCAAAGGCAGCAAAGGGGCCCCGAGGGTGAGGGTTAAGGGTTGTGGGCCTAATGTCCTCACAGGACTCACGAGTGGGAAGAGGTGAGCTAGAGTAGAGGGCAGGGGAATGACCTGCATAGCCTTCACACCTCGCCTCCCAGGCTCAGGGTCAGTGAGAGTTTTCTCAAAAAAAAAAAAAAAAAAGAAAAACCGGGAGAGCAAGAGGAGGGAAAAAGGGACAGAGAAGTGAGGTGTACGAGAGACACCTACCTGAGTGTTCTGTTTGTCTGGTGCATTTCACGTTCTCTGGGGATCGGGCTGAGGCTGGACTCTACCCTCGCCCTCCCCCTTCTCTGTCAACTAACTGGGTGCAGCAAGCATCCACACAGGGCTCAGGGAAGAAGCTGATGTCACGGGCATGTGGACTGTACAGGGTCAAGGTCCCTGGGTGTTAATGAGTTACCGGGGAGGAGGGTACAAGATGGACAGGGGTTCCAGGAAAGCGGTGCAGTGCAGCACAGACCTGTCCACGAAGTGGGGAAGCGGAAGATGGGAGCCTGAGGTATTAAGTATGGCGGGAATCCTGTGGAGGAAGTGCTGAGGGGTGCGCAGAGTAGAATCTGCCAATCAGAACTCAGTGCCCACCCCTTCCTCTCTGAAGCCAGGGCACCTCACTGATAGAAGGGTCTGGCTATGTAGATCAGGCTGGCCTGGAACTCACAGAAGTTTGCCTTCCACTGCCTCTCTGAATGGGTGCACCGTGACACCAGGCATTTCTCTCATGTTTTAAAGACTGGTTTGTTCAAAGAGCATTTTATTTTACCTTTTTTTAATATGCTTAGGCCTTTTTGTACCTCAGGCTGCCCTTATACTCTCAGTACCCAAGGCTGACCTTGAATTCCTGATTCTCCCAGGTACTGCCATATCAGGCCTGCTCCACCACACCTAGCTCGTTTGGAATTGTGAGACAAGGTCTCACTATGAAGCCCAGGCTGGCCTGGAACTCCTAGCAATCCTCCTGCCTCAGTCTCTCAAGAAGAGTGCCAGGCGTGTACCACCTCCTTGCACTACTCTCCAGTGTGTGTGTGTCTGTGTGTGTACCCAAAGTTAACGTACAGTGACGTACTCACTTTGTACTTCCCTTTGCTTACCAAGGTGACTCACACTGGCTCCCTCTAGTCCAGCAAGCCAGCTTGCCCAGGGCCCAGGGAATCCCTACCTCTGCTGGATCATCAGTGGATGCTAAAATGCCCACATCACTAACTTTATACATGGGTGCTACATTTGAACCACTGACCAGGTCTTGATATGTACCCCAGGTTGGTCTCAAATGACAATCTTCCCTCTTCAGCTTGAGCGTTGGAATGACGGGCATGCACCACCCTGCCTGGGATGACTACCTTTTCCTTGTTTGTGTGTGCAGGTGTAATTTTTTCTAGCCAAATACCTTGAATAGATGCATGTAAAAGCACTATAACAGTCTTGAAACCAGAACACTGGACACAGGGCTCCCACTTGCTGGAAATCCCCTCACAAGCTCCCTGCCTTGCTGGCTCAGCAGGCCAACACACAACACACACACACACACACACACACACACACACACACACACACACCCGCCCCAAGTTCTAGACACACACACACACACACACACACACACACGCCCCAAGTTCTAGACACAAGTTCTTGTTCCCCTAGAGGAGAGTCGCTGAGCTCAGGAATTCCCCATCTCTCTTCTTTCTCTCTCCCTCCCTCCCAGCGGGCCCTGGACAACTCCTGGCTTCCTGGTTACCTCCCAGCACCTAGCCCTGCAGTCTGGTGACTTCCGGACAAGGTCTAGACCCTTGCCACATTCCCAGCCAGCCCAGAAGCAAGGATGAATATTAACCCTCATGTTGAGAATTGATCTTTCTTCCTCCACCACAGCGTTGGCTCCTTTGTAATCAGCCAGCCCTGTCAGTCACAGACCTCCACCCACCAAGATAAACAAGTCTGTGAGAACAAAGAAAAATCCTGTAAGCAGGAAAGAAGCCAAGCGGTAAACCAAGAAGTAGTGAAGAGTGGGGCCGGGAAGAAAGCTCGGTTGGAGTGGCGGGGTTTGCGGCCAAGCCTAGCAACCTAAATTCCATCTCAGGGACACAGTGGAAGGAGAGAGGGAACACCCACAAGTTGTCTGACCTCCACACATGCATGAGTATATATATAAAAAATAGAAATAAGATGCAATTTTTAAAGTGTGTTAAATACAAATAAATAAGATGCAGTTTTAAGGTATTTTAAATAGACCAAGAAACAGTGTCTGGAGTAGGGCCGAGGGAGAACCAAAACTGGCAAAGGGGAACACTTAGACACCCAGTTTCAGAAGCTGGGCCCCAGTTTTGGAGGCGAACCTGCACCTCCCTCCTCCCCCTTCCTCCTCTCCCCTCCCTTTCTGCCTTCCACAGAAAAGATGTCGAAATCACAACTAAAAGACAAGCCAGGTTTGTTCTAACTCCCAGCCACCCCTGTGCCCCAAGAGGCCAGGAAAAATGAGTGTTTTACAGGAAACCAGAGCAAACTGTCCCCTTAACCCCTTCATGGAAGATTTCGTGAACACTCGTTCTTGGATTGGGCATCACCACGTTGGTTCAAAGTGTTCCCCCACAGCCATTCCTCTCCCAGTCACAGAGGACAGCGTGGTGACAGTAGGCATCAGGGACATGGGATTCCAGTTACCATCCAAGACTCAAAAGTTCCTAGTCAAGTGGGTGTGGCCACCAGCCAGATCATCACTCCAGAGCTGAAACAGCACAGGTCGGCAGGTTCAAGACCAGGCTGGGCTACAGAAAACAAAAACCTACTGGTGCTCAAGTGGGTGTGGCAAACCAGCACTCCGGAGCTGGGGCGGGGGGGGGGGGCACTTGCCTAGCATACATGGAGTCCTGGATTACATCCCTAGAACCCCATAAATCAGGTGTGGTTGTGACCACCTGCCATCGACTGCAGCGCTCAGGAGGTGAGGAAGGAGGACTTGGGGTTGATAGTCATCTTTCTTACATGGGGACTTTGAAGGCAGCCAAGGCTATGAAGAGTCAGTCTCATAAAACAGGAAAGCAGACAGACAGAACAGCTAGGCTTGGTGATCACCCCTCTAAACCCAGCCAGCACTTTGGAAGCAAAGGCCAGAGGATCTCTGAGTTCTTGACTGGCCAGGACTACATAGCCCCTATCTCCAAAGGTCAGGAATTCAGCTAGGACGGCCCAATAGCCATCACAGAGGGGAATTGGCAATTCACTTCTTGGAATGTGCAACCTAGCCAGCAGGTGTATAAATCTGTAGAACCTTCAAAGGGAGAGAGCTGGCAAGATCTAACAAGATTGATTCAGCAACCCCAGGGGACGCCAGCCACCTGTGTTAACACTGTGCTTTGCAGGAAGAAACTCGGGCCCAGGGCTCACCCATGGCAGCTCAGAGAGGAAGCAAACACTGAGTTACTTAGTGACCCCGGAAGTCCATCTGTCATCAGCGTAAATTGGTTGCTTTCACACAAAGTACCCAGGGAGCAGTTAGCAGCAAGGAGGAGAAAGCTCTCTGAGCATTGATCTGGAACAATCGTTGAGGCAAATCTCTCAGGCAGAAAACAAGATGGCCCTCAGACAGCACTCAGGGAAGTTGGGAGAACAATGCAGAGAGGAGGTTAATGGTTACTGTAAAACCTGTGAGTTGGGCCTAGAGAGTGGCTCAGTGGTTGGGAGCTCTGACTGCTCTTCCACAGGTCCTGAGTTCAATTCCCAGCAACCACATGGTGGCTCACAACCATCTGTAATGGGATCTGATGCCCTCTTCTGGTGTGTCTGAGGACAGCTACAGTGTACTCATATAGATTAAATAAAAAAAAAATCTAAAAAAAAAAACAAAAACAAACAAACAAAAAAAAAAATTGTGAGTTGGCAATGATGGCCCAGAATCAGCCTTTCTAGAAACAGTCTGTGGGGCTGGAGAGATGACTCACTGTTTGCCCATCTAAAGGATTTGTGTTTGATTCCCAACACCTACATGAGGCTCACACAAACACCTGCAATTCTAGTTCCAGGGGATGCAACGGCTTCTTCCGGCCTCTGTAGGCATCAGCATGTACGGGCTGCACAGACATACATACAGGCAAGACACTCCGACACATACTTATAAAGTAAATATTTAAAAAAGAAAAGAAACAGGCTCATGTAGCCCAGGCTGGCCTCTAACTTGCTACATAGCTAAGGCTGACCTTGAACTCTTGATCCTCTTGCCTCCAGCATCTAGAATGAATCCTGTGCTACTGATTATGGAAGGACTTCCTCACTGAGCTGTATTCCAAAGCCACTATTTGTACTTTATAAATATCAAGCCTTGTGAATCATTAGTTGCCTACTACACCACTAGAACTGTACCTTGTAGGTTCAGGACAAGTCCAAGGCAGAACCAAGAGCACTCCATGACTCTCAAAGTCTGCCGTGGTCATTCAGCCACCCTGAGTGACAGGGTAGGTAAGGTTCGCTCATTCTTTTCCCTAGAAAGCAAGCACACCTCCTGGAGGGTGAACTATTAGGCCGCCTTCAAAACTAAAGTTTAACCACCCCACTCCTAAGAAACCCTCCCAGATCCTCTAAAGAACAGGATTCTTCCCCGCTTCAGAACCTGCTCCACATAGCTGGGACTGTAGTGAGGACCTGCCCCACCCCGTCCTCCTCACAGAAAAGGCTTGGACTATAAATGCATAGGCAGGCCTTGGTAATGCCCAGCAACTGGGAAGGCAGAGTCAGGAGGCCTGCTTGAGGGCAGGAGTTGAGAACTGTTCAGCACAGTGGTCTCCGCCTTCCTAAACCCGCCCCTTCCATGCAGTTCCTCGTGCCCTGCTTTTGCTGCTACTTCACTGCTGTAACTTAGCTACTGTTATGAATGGTAAGGTGCACAGGATATACAGTGCGCAACCCCAAATGTGTCTCGACCCACTGGTTGAGAACCACTGATTTAGCAAGACCTGGGGGGTGGGGAGGACCAGACTGACAGAAGTGCTGGGTTACTGGGACCCAGCTAATTGTGGGAGGAGGTCACTCCAGACTTTAATGGTCTCTGGTGCAACCAAGTACAACAGGGACCAGCCCAGGTTCAGCATCTGGCCTTGACCTCGAGAGAAGCCTGAGCCAGGCAGGTACGCTGAGCGCCAGGAAAGTGGAAATGTGCCTGGGGTTACTCACCCCATGACTTGTTGCCCCAGGTTTGTGAACAGCTTAGGAAACCACGTTGCGAAATCTGGGGCAGCCCCTGGGGCAGGAACAGGGAAGGGCCAGAGAGGAGAACCACATAAAAAGGCAGTGGCCACAGCCCTGGCTTACCACTGCCCACCCCTACCCCTTACCCCTCACTCCTTCCACCTTTGTCCTTTACCATGGGACCCACGTCAGGGTCCCAGCTACTAGTGCTACTGCTGCTGTTGGCCAGCTCCCCGCTAGCTCTGGGGAGCCCTATGTAAGTAGTTACCTTCTGGGGGTGCAGTTTCTTATAGAATTTAGGGAGCACCTGGGTGAGTGTGGCTTATGTGGGGGGGGAGGAGACAGGGATGTCAGGAATTTGTGCTGGGGGCTAAAAGATGGCTCAGTGGGTAAGAAGTACTGCTACACGATCACAACAACCTTAGTTCAAACTCCTAGCGCCCATGGAAAAGCCAGGAGTGGCCTCAAGAGCCTGTGACCCCACACTGTGGGGCTGGAGACAGGATACTGGAGCTTGCTGGCTGGCAGCTCAGTGCAAGGTGCAGAGAGAGGAGATGTTGGTTCAAGGTGTGTGTGGGTGGGGGGTTATAGAACAGGGCACCTGACATCCTTCTGTGGCCTCTACACTTTGCACACACACATGCACACATACAGAGGGGGAGGGGCAGAGAGAGAGAGAGAGAGAGAGAGAGAGAGAGAGAGAGAGAGAGAGAGAGAGAGAGAGAGAATGTTTTTGGGTTGCTTGCTGTTTATACAGTCTTATGTTCATAGAACCCAGGCATTGTAGCATTGGTGTGCCTACTTATGGAAAAGGAGGTCTATAGATTTTAGGGTCTCTGCGGTGTCTTGTGGTTTAGGCAGTGGTAAGTTTGGAGGACTGGAGGGTTGTTGGCGTCTGTAGTCCTTGTGTGGACTATCAAGAGCCAAGCTCAACATTGGGCCTGGTTACATGGACCTGTTATTCTGGCTACTCTGGAAGCCCAGGCAGGAATTGTACATATTCCAGCCAAGCCTGGGCTACCTGAACAACTTACCAAGATACTGTTTCCAAAAAGAAAAGTGAGAAGCGGCTGAGGTGCAGCTTAGTGGTAGAGAGAGCACGTTCTCAGCTCAAGCGAAGTCTTTATGGCTGGTACCCAGTGCTGAAGCCAGGGAAAGCCAGCTTCTGGTGGCTGAGGGAAAGTGGGCTGAAGCCTGGTACCTCGGTGCTTCACGTGGGGAGGAACGTGCATCGGGTGTCTGCTCTGGCAGGTGTCCCAGTCAGCACTGAGAACTCTAGAACTAGGAAATGGGCTGAGGCCTCAAGCCCTGAGGTGACATCCCACATCCCACGGCCAGGTACTCCATCATTACTCCCAATGTCCTGCGGCTGGAGAGTGAAGAGACTTTCATACTAGAGGCCCACGATGCTCAGGGTGACGTCCCAGTCACTGTCACTGTGCAAGACTTCCTAAAGAAGCAAGTGCTGACCAGTGAGAAGACAGTGTTGACAGGAGCCACTGGACATATGAACAGGGTCTCCATCAAGGTGGGCAAGGAACTAGGGAACTACAGTCAGCCATAGCCCCTTCCAGTCCACCTGGGTCCTCTGTGCTGCCTCCCGTATCCTCCTCGGAGCTCCTCCCTTCTGAGTCCCTCCCCTCTGAATTCCTTTGATCCCCTCTCCCCTGAGTTCCCTTCCCCCAGGCCCTCCCCTTTGAGCCCCTCCCCTCAGATTCCTTCTCCTCTGAGTCCCCCCTCTCTCAGTCCCTCCCCTCTGAGTCCCCCCTCTCTGAGACTCTCCTGTCTGAGGAGAGAGAGAGGATCTCTCTGGGCACCGCTCCCTGCGGAAGACTCCTGACTTCCCCTCGGCTCTTGCATAGATTCCAGCCAGTAAGGAATTCAATGCAGATAAGGGGCACAAGTATGTGACAGTGGTGGCAAACTTCGGGGCAACAGTGGTGGAGAAAGCGGTGCTAGTAAGCTTTCAGAGTGGTTACCTCTTCATCCAGACAGACAAGACCATCTACACCCCAGGCTCCACTGGTAAGAGCTGTAGGAGGCTGCTCACGCCAGGGCTGGAAGGTCCTCCCAGAGCCTTAGGTCTCACAGGACTCTGCTTGTCTCCCCCACACCCTCCAGTTTTCTATCGGATCTTCACTGTGGACAACAACCTATTGCCTGTGGGCAAGACAGTCGTCATCGTCATTGAGGTACAGTTGCCGAGTTTCCCAGAGATGGATACCCTCCTCTCTGAGTCCCCTCCCCTCTGAGGCCCAGTCCACTGAGGTGGTCCATGGGCACATGGCTACACAGAGTGATCAGTGCAGAGACCAGAGACCTAGGAAGACCCGTAGGTCATACACTGAGGAATCCAACTCCAGGGAAACTCCCTGCACTTCAGTCTCCCTATCTGAAGGTTGGGATGAATGAGTAGTAACTCTGTATAGTCCGTCCATTCCTCCAGGAGAGGGCGGGCCCCTGTTAGAACCTGAGCGAAGATCTCTCCTTTCTTTCCCTACAACCCTCTATGACTCTACTTCTTTAGAGTTAAAGTCTTCCTTGCAAGGCACAAGGTCCTGCTCATCCTGTGCAGTTTCCTCCCTGCCTTCCTCCTCCCTCTCTGTCTCTTGCTCCCTCTGCTCCAAACACACACACACACCACCCTTCGTCTTTTAAATGCCCAGGCCTTTGCTGCATGAACTATGTCCTAAACATAAAAGGAAATGCACAGAGAGGTTGAGCTATTTACCTGAGAACACAGAGCTTATAAGTGGCCCAGTAGGGATTTGAACCTAGGCTGAGTTGCCCAGGTCTGTGTTCTTAACTGCCACCTCAGTGAACATAGATGGGGTGGTCGTGCATCTGAAGAGTTGCTTTATCCCATATGCCTTTCTTACAGACCCCGGACGGCGTTCCCATCAAGAGAGACATTCTATCTTCCCACAACCAATATGGCATCTTGCCTTTGTCTTGGAACATTCCGGAACTGGTCAAGTATATCTGGGTCTCCCAAAACGGGACACCCCTGTGAGAGGGATGGGGAAGAGGCGCTTGGAGGCCCTGCCACATTCCTCATATTCTTGCAGCATGGGGCAGTGGAAGATCCGAGCCTTCTATGAACATGCACCAAAGCAGACCTTCTCTGCAGAGTTTGAGGTGAAGGAATACGGTAAGTCTTGGGGCACCAACAGGTTGAGGGTGAGGCCGTTGCTCTTATGCTGTCCTGGCAGCCATAACAGGCACCATCATCTTCATACCCCATCCCAGTGCTGCCCAGTTTCGAAGTCCTGGTGGAGCCTACAGAGAAATATTATTACATCGATGACCCAAAGGGCCTGGAAGTTTCCATCACAGCCAGGTGAGGGTGGGGGTGACACATGGGGGGAGGTCTTCAGCCACAGCCAGAGAAGTCTCCAGGACCCCAAGTCTCCTTGTCTCTCAGATTCCTGTATGGGAAGAACGTGGACGGGACAGCTTTCGTGATCTTTGGGGTCCAGGATGAGGATAAGAAGATTTCTCTGGCCCAGTCCCTCACGCGCGTGCTGGTATTGCCCTGCCCCTTGAAGAGCTTGGAAGGCAGCCTCCTTCTGAGACCACCCCCCATAGTCATCGCTGAGCCCATCCCATCTCTTAGCCCCTCCCAGTTCCTCACCTTCCTGAGCCTGGCCACCCATTCTGACTCCTCCCCTTCCCAGCCTCCCCTCTCTTGGGGATCTTTGCCTGTCCTCATGCTCTCCTATCCTCTGCAGATCGAGGATGGTTCAGGGGAGGCAGTGCTCAGCCGAAAAGTGCTGATGGACGGGGTACGGCCCTCCAGCCCAGAAGCCCTAGTGGGGAAGTCCCTGTACGTCTCTGTCACTGTTATCCTGCACTCAGGTGAGGCCTGCTTTGATGAAGGCGTGGCAAGGCTAGTCTGAGAAAGGAGGCTTGGCCCTGAAGGGCTGCTGGGAAGCCTGCTCTCACTGGAACCATCCGTCTCCTCAGGTAGCGACATGGTAGAGGCAGAGCGCAGTGGGATCCCAATTGTCACTTCCCCGTATCAGATCCACTTCACCAAGACACCCAAATTCTTCAAGCCAGCCATGCCTTTCGACCTCATGGTAAGATCTAGATCCAGCCCCCACTTCCACCCTCAGCCACTCTGACCACACTGCCTGACCCTTCTCCACCTGACTGTCCACAGGTGTTTGTGACCAACCCTGATGGCTCTCCAGCCCGCAGAGTGCCAGTAGTCACTCAGGGATCCGACGCGCAGGCCCTCACCCAGGATGACGGTGTGGCCAAGCTGAGCGTCAACACACCCAACAACCGCCAACCCCTGACTATCACGGTGCGTACCTGGAGCTCCAGCCCTGGTCCTCCCAGTCAGGGAAACACGGGGCTCTGCTGGTTTTCATGACACCTTTTGTGGTTCACCCAGAAGATCCCATGTTGCTGTAACAAAGCACCTGACAAAAGCCACTTAAAGCGGGCATGCCCATGTCTCACACTGAGGCTACAGGCTGGTGGGCGCAGAAGGAGGAGCACACAGCAGGAGTACACAGCAGCTATTCGCATCCCATCAGCAGACATGAATGAATCCTGCTGCACAGCTCATTTTCTTGTGTTTATCCTGTCCAGTCCACTAGCTCAGGGAGGACGGTACCACCCACACATTTAACCTAATCTAGAAAGCTCCTGGCCAGCAGGTCCAGAGCTCCTCACCTGGCTGATTTGAGATGCCATCAAGCTGTCCGTCAATATTAACCGTCACAGAGCCTGTGTGAGCAGCTCTGGGAACCGCCGTGCCTCTCTCTGGATTCCTCCCCCAGGTCCGCACCAAGAAGGAGGGTATCCCGGACGCACGGCAGGCCACCAGGACGATGCAGGCCCAGCCCTACAGCACTATGCACAATTCCAACAACTACCTGCATTTGTCAGTGTCTCGGGTGGAGCTCAAGCCTGGGGACAACCTCAATGTCAACTTCCACCTGCGCACGGACGCTGGCCAAGAGGCCAAGATCCGATACTACACCTATCTGGTCCGTGACCACCGGGGGCCTCCGGCACCCCAGGGATTCCTGCCCAGCCCTGGGGTATCCTGGACTCATTCTGCCTTGCCCCGCCTGGTTCTTATGCCAGCCCATTATCCCTCCAGGTTATGAACAAGGGGAAGTTACTGAAGGCAGGCCGTCAGGTTCGGGAGCCTGGCCAGGACCTGGTGGTCTTGTCACTGCCCATCACTCCAGAATTTATACCTTCCTTCCGCCTGGTGGCTTACTACACCCTGATTGGAGCTAATGGCCAAAGGGAGGTGGTGGCTGACTCAGTGTGGGTGGATGTGAAGGACTCCTGTGTAGGCACGGTGAGTCCTCCCCCCTCCCCGTGTAGGCCCAGTGAGTCCTCCCCCTCCCTGTGTAGGTACAATGAGTCCTCCCTCTCCCTGTGTAGGCCCAGTGAGTCCTCCCCCTCCCTGTGTAGGCCCAGTGAGTCCTCCCCCTCTCCCTGTGTAGGCACAGTGAGTCCTCCCCCTCTCCCTGTGTAGGCCCAGTGAGTCCTCCCCCTCTCCCCGTGTAGGCCCAGTGAGTCCTCCCCCTCCCTGTGTAGGTACAATGAGTCCTCCCTCTCCCTGTGTAGGCCCAGTGAGTCCTCCCCCTCTCCCCGTGTAGGCCCAGTGAGTCCTCCCCCCTCCCTGTGTAGGCACAGTGAGTCCTCCCCCTCTCCCTGTGTAGGCCCAGTGAGTCCTCCCCCTCTCCCCCCTCTCCCCGTGTAGGCACAGTGAGTCCTCCCCCCCTCCCTGTGTAGGCACAGTGAGTCCTCCCCCTCTCCCCGTGTAGGCACAGTGAGTCCTCCCCCTCTGTGTAGGTACAGTGAGTCCTCCCCCTCTCCCTGTGTAGGCACAGTGAGTCCTCCCCCTCCCTGTGTAGGTACAATGAGTCCTCCCTCTCCCTGTGTAGGCCCAGTGAGTCCTCCCCCTCTCCCCGTGTAGGCACAGTGAGTCCTCCCTCTCCCTGCGTAGGCCCAGTGAGTCCTCCCCCTCTCCCCGTGTAGGCCCAGTGAGTCCTCCCCCCTCTCCCCGTGTAGGCACAGTGAGTCCTCCCCCTCCCTGTGTAGGCCCAGTGAGTCCTCCCCCCTCCCTGTGTAGTTACAGTGAGTCCTCCCCCTCCCTGTGTAGGCCCAGTGAGTCCTCCCTCTCCCTGTGTAGGCCCAGTGAGTCCTCCCCTCTCCCTGTGTAGGCACAGTGAGTCCCCCCCCTCTCCCCGTGTAGGCCCAGTGAGTCCTCCCCCTCCCTGTGTAGGTACAGTGAGTCCTCCCCCTCTCCCTGTGTAGGCACAGTGAGTCCCCCCTCCCTGTGTAGGTACAGTGAGTCCTCCCCTCTCCCTGTGTAGGCCCAGTGAGTCCTCCCCCTCTCCCCGTGTAGGCACAGTGAGTCCCCCCCTCCCTGTGTAGGCACAGTGAGTCCTCCCCTCTCCCCTGTAGGCCCAGTGAGTCCTCCTCCCTGTGTGTAGGTACAGTGAGTCCTCCCCCTCTCCCTGTGTAGGCACAGTGAGTCCTCCCCCTCCCTGTGTAGGTACAATGAGTCCTCCCTCTCCCTGTGTAGGCCCAGTGAGTCCTCCCCCTCTCCCCGTGTAGGCACAGTGAGTCCTCCCCCTCCCTGTGTAGGCCCAGTGAGTCCTCCCCCTCTCCCTGTGTAGGCCCAGTGAGTCCTCCCCCCCTCCCTGTGTAGGCCCAGTGAGTCCTCCCTCTCCCTGTGTAGGCCCAGTGAGTCCTCCCCCCCTGTGTAGGCCCAGTGAGTCCCCCCCCCTGTGTAGGCCCAGTGAGTCCTCCCCTCCCCAGTGAGTCCTCCCCCCCTGTGTAGGCCCAGTGAGTCCTCCCCTCCCTGTGTAGGCCCAGTGAGTCCCCCCTCCCTGTGTGGGCCCAGTGAGTCCTCCCCTCCCTGTGTAGGCACAGTGAGTCCTCCCCCCCTGTGTAGGCCCAGTGAGTCCTCCCCCTCCCTGGCCCAGTGAGTCCCCCTCCCCAGTGAGTCCTCCCCCCCTGTGTAGGCACAGTGAGTCCTCCCCCTCCCTGTGTAGGCCCAGTGAGTCCTCCCCCCCTGTGTAGGCCCAGTGAGTCCTCCCTCCCTGTGTAGGCCCAGTGAGTCCTCCCCCTCCCTGTGTAGGCACAGTGAGTCCTCCCCCTCCCTGTGTAGGCCCAGTGAGTCCTCCCCCTCCCTGTGTAGGCCCAGTGAGTCCTCCCCCTCCCCTGTGCGGGGCACAGTGAGTCCCCCCCCCCCCCCCTTTTTTAAAGACAGTCTCCCATGCAACTCTGACTGTCCTGTCAGGCCCAGGCCGGGCTCACAGACTCACAGACTCACCTCCAGACTCCCAGACTCACAGACTCACAGACCACAGACTCACAGACTCACAGACTCACAGACTCACAGACAGACAGTGTGCAGGCCCAGTGAGGCGGGCTCCCTCCCTCCCTCACAGACTCACAGGCACAGACTCACAGACTCACCTCACCCTCACAGACCCACAGACTCACAGACTCACAGACTCACAGACAGACAGTGTGCAGACCAGCCCCTTTTTTTTTTTTAAAGACAGTCACAGACTCACAGCAGACTCACTGACTCACAGTCCTGACTCACAGACAGACAGTGTGGAGACCAGCCTAGGCCGGGCTCACAGACTCACAGACTCACAGACTCACAGACTCACAGACTCACAGACTCACAGACTCACAGACTCACAGACTCACAGACTCACAGACTCACAGACAGACAGTGTGGAGACCAGCCTAGGCCGGGCTCACAGAGTTCCACCTGCTTTTGTTTCCCCTGACTCCCACCATTTGCAACCCCTCGTTTTCTCTCCTCTTCCATGTCCTCTCTCTTCACCTCAATCCTTTGCTTGTCTCTTCTCCCCCACTGTCCCTTTGCCCTCCCCTTTTCTCTTCCCTTATGTTCTCTCTGCCTCCTTTCTCTTCCTTTCCTTCTCTCCCTCTGTAGGTTTTCCGAAATTAACTCTTCCCTGTCTTGCATCCTCATTCTCTCTCTAGCTGGTGGTGAAAGGTGACCCAAGAGATAACCGACAGCCTGCGCCTGGGCATCAAACGACACTAAGGATCGAGGGGAACCAGGGGGCCCGAGTGGGGCTAGTGGCTGTGGACAAGGGGGTGTTTGTGCTGAACAAGAAGAACAAACTCACACAGAGCAAGGTAAGAGCCTGCGTCCCTCAGCCCCACCTGGAGTCTGTCAAGGGCTGGACGGCAGGGTGAGGAGGGGCAGGGATGGCGTGCCTGAGTCTCACAGTGCATTGGTGGCCTCTATTCACCCCTCCACCCACCCCATACCGCCCCACTTGCAGATCTGGGATGTAGTAGAGAAGGCAGACATTGGCTGCACCCCAGGCAGTGGGAAGAACTATGCGGGTGTCTTCATGGATGCTGGCCTGACCTTCAAGACAAACCAAGGCCTGCAGACTGATCAGAGAGAAGGTGAGGAAAGAGACCAGGGGTAGACACATTGTGTGTGTGTGTGTGTGTGTGTGCACTGTGGCATCCATATGGAGGTCAAAAGACAACTCATACCACTCTGTTGTGAGAACGTCCAACTTGTGGGCCCCAGAGATCAAACTCAGAACATCTGGATGAGCAGCAAGCCCCCTTTCCCCGTGAGCCGTCTCACTAGCTTTTACTGCTGCTTCTTGAGCCTCAGCAAAAGGCTACTAGCAAAAGGGTGCGACCGTCATACCCCAGCCTTACCCTGCCCCTCCTGCCTCTTTCTCCCTTAGATCCTGAGTGCGCCAAGCCAGCTGCCCGCCGCCGTCGCTCAGTGCAGTTGATGGAAAGGAGGATGGACAAAGGTTAGGAATCCTCTACTGACCCCCATCTCCACGCATCACCCACACCCATCCTGTTAAAATCTCACAGGAGAAGGAAAGGGTTGCCTTCCTGGTCCTGCCCCAAGGGAAGTTCTACCTGAAGTCTAGTCCAATGCTCTCCTGACGGCTAAGGCTGACACCAGGTCTGGGTCTCCCACAGCTGGTCAGTACACCGACAAGGGTCTGCGGAAGTGTTGTGAGGATGGCATGCGTGATATCCCTATGAAGTACAGCTGCCAGCGCCGGGCTCGCCTCATCACCCAGGGCGAGAGCTGCCTGAAGGCCTTCATGGACTGCTGCAACTATATCACCAAGCTTCGTGAGCAGCACAGAAGAGACCATGTGCTGGGCCTGGCCAGGAGTGAGTGGTGGCCTGTAGGGTGGGGTGGGTGGAGGGGGGACACACCTGCCCAGTGATGGGCGGCTGCACCTGTCTGCTGGAAGGGAGGCCCAAAGATGGTGCGACCAGCCCTGTCCCCTGGGAGGGTAAAGGACGGGGATGAGCTTTATACTAAAGGAAAGACTTAGTCTTAGACTAAAGAAAGGGACCCAAGGGCTTCTCTCATGTTGGGCATCAGCTTTTCCACACCTATACCCGTCCCACAAAGCAATACATCTTCAGCAAAATGAAGATAAATTCTCCTACCTTGAAGCTAGGTGTGATAGCACATGTCTGTCATTTTAGCACTCAGGAGGCTGAGACAGGAGGATCGCTGCAGGTCCCAGGCCTGCATGGACTACCTATTGAGTTCCCAACCAGTTTGGATGATGCTCATCTTGATAGGAACACATCTGTAGAACATGGTTTTTAGTTTTTAGTTCCTTGATGGAGAGAGGAATCCCCACAGACCAGTGTGTCTGGGGCTGGTGGGAAACTGTCACACAGTGATGAATGCATTCATACAGCTCAGAAATGTTTACAAGGGAGACTTGCAAAGTAGGTCTTTTTCCAAATCAAATCCACCTACCCTCAGGTGATGTGGATGAAGACATAATCCCAGAAGAAGATATCATCTCTAGAAGCCACTTCCCAGAGAGCTGGTTGTGGACCATAGAAGAGTTGAAAGAACCAGAGAAAAATGGGTAAGGCTCTGGTCAGTGAACAAAGATGTTGGCCACCAAGACTCACCACTTGACCCACACGGTGGAAGGAGAGAACAAAATCCCACAGACTCTGACTTCCACAGGAAGGTCATGGCAGAAGGATGCCACACACACTTAAACATACACAGTAAATATACTTCTTAAAGGGGAGGAGAGGTGAGGCTGGAACACTTCCATTCCACATTCTTACCTGAGGGCGGAAGGCATCATCCCAGGCTACCTCATTTGTATATGATTTGCATGTACCTGCCAACTTCCTGTCTCCTTTGGATTCACCATGGAGGTCAATGGGCTGAACTAGCAAAGCCATGGGTACTACCCAGAGGTCCCATCTAACCTGTCCCCCAGGTCCCTCCACCTCAGCATCCTCTCCATTTTGATAGATCTTATCGTTTAATGTTTAAACTTCTGTCCCACCCAGAATCTCTACGAAGGTCATGAACATCTTTCTCAAAGATTCCATCACCACCTGGGAGATTCTGGCAGTGAGCTTGTCCGACAAGAAAGGTACGGGGGCGGGGGGCTGGGAAGACAGCTCAGTGGTGAAGAACTCGTCCCAAGTTCCATCTGCAGAACCAACATAGGAAGTAGGGAGTCACAGTGCCTGCTTGCAATCCTAGTGCCGGGCAGTCAGAAACAGGAGGCTCCCTAAGCTTCTAGCCAGCCAGTCTAGCCAAGCAATGAGCTCCAGGATCAGTAAGAAAGCTCAGTGGTTAAGAATGTTCGCTGATCTTGCAGCGGACCAGAGTTTGTTCACCAGCACCTATATCAGGCTGGTCACAACTCCCTGCAGCTCCAGGAGATCTGATGCCCTCTTCTGGCTTCTGTAGATACTGCACTGAGATGCACACAAACACAGAGATGCCCACACCTACATAAAATTAAGGAAGGTGGAGAAACAATTGAAGACAGCATTCAATGTCGACCTCTAGCCTCCACATGCATGTGCACCCATGCACACATGTGCACATGTAAACACACGAGGTTGGACACAGCTGGTTATGGTACCACCACATCTGTGATTTGCCAATCACATGTGCGTGTTTTAGTCTTCACCTTTCTGCAGATGGGATCAGCCATGGGCAGCTAGGACACTTGAACCAGATGCCTGCCTTAGCCTTCCTGCACAGCCCTCCTACACTGGACCCTTCACACTCCTCTTTCTGCCAACAGGGATCTGTGTGGCAGACCCCTATGAGATCACAGTGATGCAGGACTTCTTCATTGACCTGCGACTGCCCTACTCTGTGGTGCGCAATGAACAGGTGGAGATCAGAGCTGTGCTCTTCAATTACCGTGAACAGGAGAAACTTAAGGTGGGAGCAAGTCAAAGTTGAAAGGGCCACCAGGACCCATGAACCCACCCTCACCTGCCCTGGCCCCTCCCTCACTTGCCCCAGCCCCTCCCTCACACACCTGCCCCGGACCCTCCCTCACACACCTGCCCTGGTGGGAGCCCCAAGTCACACACCTGCCCCAGAACACCTGCCCTGGCCCCTCCCCACACAGGACCTCCCCCATGAACCCTGGCCCCTCCCCACTTGCCCCAGACTCTCCTCACACACCTGGCCCCCCTCCCCCCACACCTGCCCTGCCTCCCCCCACACACCTGCCCTGCCCCTCCCACACACCTGGCCCCTCCCCCTGGCCCCCCTCCCTCACACACCTGCCCCTGACACCCTGCCCCAGACCCTCCCCCACACACCTGCCCTGGCCCCTCCACACACCTGCCCTCCCTCCCACACACACCTGCCCTGGCCTCCCTCACACACCTGCCCCCTCCCTCACACACCTGCCCCGCCCCCTCCCTCACCTCCCTGCTCCGGCCCCTCCCTCACCTGCCCGCGTCACTCCCTCTCATACCTGCCCTCCTCCCTCCCTCACACACCTGCCCTGGCCCCTCCCTCACACACCTGCCCTCCCTCCCTCACACACCTGCCCCAGACCCTCCCTCACACACCTGCCCTGACCCCTCCCTCACACACCTGCCCCAGACCCGCCCTCACACACCTGCCCCAGACCCGCCCTCACACACCTGCCCTGGCCTCTCCCTCACACACCTGCCTTGGCCCTCCCTTCCTTTCAGGTGAGGGTGGAACTGTTGCACAACCCAGCCTTCTGCAGCATGGCCACTGCCAAGAAGCGGTACTACCAGACCATCGAAATCCCTCCCAAGTCCTCTGTGGCTGTGCCTTATGTCATTGTCCCCTTGAAGATCGGCCTCCAGGAGGTGGAGGTCAAGGCTGCCGTCTTCAACCACTTCATCAGTGATGGTGTCAAGAAGATACTGAAGGTCGTGGTGAGTCTTTGGAGACGTGGCTAGATCTGCCACATCTAGTGTTCACACCTCCCTGCTGTTCACACCAAGGATCGTCTTAGGGCCCAGATGTTACAGATGTTAGAACTGGCTAGGCTTCAAAGTGTACAGTGCTCATTAGTTCATGCAAAGTTCTGTGCTCCATCTCCAGCACCCTGTAAACCAGGTAGGGTGTGCCCTGTGATCCTAGCACTTGGGAAGTGTGGGGCAGGGGCATCATGGATTGAGGACAGTAGAGGTAGCAATGAGAGTTTTTTAAAAGTAAAAAGGGCCCAAGGAGATGGCTTAGCTGGCAACGTGCCTACTGTACAAGCATGTGGACCCCAGTTCAGAGCCCCAGCACCCAAATAGAAGCCAGAGGAAGTGGCCAGTCAGCCTAGCTGAATTGGGTGCTCCAGATTCATCCAGAGACTGTCTCAAAGGAAAACATGAAGAGGGATAGAAGAAGACATATGGCACTGACATTTTCACATGCTTGCATTCACACTCACATTTGCACATACTCTCACACACATGCACACTCATACATATGTGCACACATGTATATACAATCACATATGCACATACTTTCACACATACATACACAAACATGCACATATACACTTCACACTCACATAATGCAAACTCATGCCCTCACATTCACACACACATACACCCTGACACATACATACTTGCACATACACACAGGCATGCATACTTACACACACATATGCACACATACAAGGACACTCGACACTCACACGCACACATACTCATACATACACAAATATGCACACCACACACTCATGCACATGCATACTCATGCACTCACACTCACACACATGCATACTTGCATGCACATACTCATACACATGCAAACATGCATACACACTTATAAATACATACACGTACACATATACATGGATATAAGGTAGGCATTTGAATCACCTCCTCCTTAGAAGTTGAGACATAGAGAGGTTAAGTAACCAGTGTCCAGTCGCACAGGCAGAGAGGCAGAGGGAGGACCGTCTCTGAATAGTGCCCTGCTGACCATCTGTGTATCTGTTGTCATTTTATCCACCGTCATCCACAGCCGGAAGGAATGAGAGTCAACAAAACTGTGGCTGTCCGTACACTGGATCCAGAACACCTCGGTCAAGGTGAGGAGGCAGGCAGAGAGGGCAAGGTGGGGTGGGTACCAGGGAAAGGTTGCAGGCAGCTGGTGCCATCCAAGTCTTCACTCTCTCACCCTTCAGGGGGAGTGCAGAGGGAGGATGTGCCTGCAGCAGACCTCAGTGACCAAGTGCCAGACACAGATTCTGAGACCAGAATTCTCCTGCAAGGTAAGAGGGCCTTTTCCCTGCCATGCGGGGAGGGCAGCTGGGAGCCAGAAGTGAACGGAGCTCCTTCTCATGGGGTAGGGTGAAGAGAGAAGATAATAAGGAGATGGAGGAGGGGAAGGCCCTGGACCAAGAGGCCCAGATTCAAATCAATTCCAAGTTGATTGACCTGGGAGCCATTTCTTAACATACTGCCACCTCATGCCTCAGTTTCCCCCTGTGAAAAATAAGGGCAATGATACAATACTGTTTTAGTCACGGTTCTGTTGTGAAGAGACACCATGACCAAGGCAACTCTTATTAAAGGAAATGTTTAATCAGGGCTGTCCTTACGGTTTTAGAGGCTTCACCCATGATTATCATGGCAGGAAGCAGACAGACGCTGTGGTGGAGCAGTAGCTGAGGGCTTTACCTCTTGATCCACAGAGAGCAGGCAGAGAAAGAAAGAGACTGTGCCTGGAGTGGGCTTTTGAACCCTCAAAGCGCATCCCAGTGACACACCTCCTCCAACACGGCCATGGCTCTTCTGTTCCTTCTCAATACAGTTTGACTAACTGGGGATCAAGCACTGAAACATAAACCTAGGGGACCATTCTCACTCCGACACCACAGGCACTCTCTGACCTCAGATCCCCACTTCAGCTGAAACAGTATGCTGTGGGCCGGCAGCAGGAGCTTCCCGCAGGAATTAGTTTTGCAAACAGCACTTGCTGGTAAAGACGTTCAAACAAGAAGCCACACACATCAAGAGCAGAGGCTCTGCTACTCTTGGCCAGATCCAGGAAGATTGAGGGGGACACTGCACCTCTCAGACAAGCACTCACAGAGAGCTAGTGACAGCGCCTAACTACAAAGGTGGTTTGGGGATTGTTTGAGATTCTGTGTGTTGTTCTCCAATGGGTGTGAATGTCACTGGAATGAATGAGCTGTAAACCAGAGCTGTCTGTGACTATGGCCATTATTTTATCTAGAGGTGAAATTAAATGTCCAAGGTGGGGTACAGCCTTCCCCCAAACCCACAGAGGATCTCCACACAGACCCTCCTGCAGTCACCAAGCCCTAGGCTCTGTGGTCAGAGACTGTCATGAGCAGGCCTTTTCCTCCACCCTCGGCTGCAGGGACCCCGGTGGCTCAGATGGCCGAGGACGCTGTGGACGGGGAGCGGCTGAAACACCTGATCGTGACCCCCTCTGGCTGTGGGGAGCAGAACATGATTGGCATGACACCCACGGTCATTGCGGTACACTATCTGGACCAGACCGAACAGTGGGAGAAATTCGGCCTAGAGAAGAGGCAAGAAGCTCTGGAGCTCATCAAGAAAGGTGGGGCCTGGGCTAGAGCTCCCCAAACTCTCCTTCCCTCCATTCCTAACCATCAAGGTCCTCCCGAGACCCTACTCCTCCTTAATCTTCTCCCAAGACCATGTCTGTTCTCCAAGCCCCTTCCTTCTCTCTCCTGTCTTCAGAGATGGCTCATCTGTCTGATATCTGGACCCACCCTGAGTCCTCTCTCTATAGTCCATGCCCTACTTAGCCCTTCTTCCCTCTCTACACCCTTGTTCCGCCCCATGCAGCACCCTTGTCCTTGCTCTCCTCAGTGAGGCCCTCCCACACACTCTGCCCTTCCTCTCTCAGCTTTTCCCTTCAAGCCTTCTCTAAAACTCCCTCCTTCTCAGGATCCTGGTCCTATCCTCTTTGAACCCTTGTCCCACCTCACATAGGTAACATCCCGCCCTTGGCTTCCCACTACCTATCCTGGCCAGCCCAGCCACCAGCCCACTCCTTCTTTTGGTGACCCTGTCTATTCCCTGCAGGGTACACCCAGCAGCTGGCTTTCAAACAGCCCAGCTCTGCCTATGCTGCCTTCAACAACCGGCCTCCCAGCACCTGGTAAGCAGGAGGTCCGCTTCTGCCTCAGCATCTGCCTGAGCGATGCCTGAATCCCCGCCAATGGCCGTCTGGCCTCTCTGTCCACATTCAAGGCTACAGGGACTGAATGAGCCAGTGTTATGTAGCTTTGAAGTGAAAAATCCAAACTGAGTGGCTCTGGCACCAACCCTCTCTCCTCGTTGGTGGGTAAAGATGTCAATCTATATATTAAAACCAATTGATTCTCAACTGGTGTCCCTATAACTCCTGCCCACAGGCTGACAGCCTATGTGGTCAAGGTCTTCTCTCTGGCTGCCAACCTCATCGCCATCGACTCTCAGGTCCTGTGTGGGGCTGTCAAGTGGCTGATTCTGGAGAAACAGAAGCCAGATGGTGTCTTTCAGGAGGACGGACCAGTGATTCACCAAGAAATGATTGTAAGAGGCAGGCAGATGCCAGAAAGAGAAGGGTAGAGGGTCCCAGGAGGAACGGGAGAGAGCGCTGCCCCATCTACTTGTTCATTTGGCAGTGGTGGGTAGGGGAGGAGGTGAATACAGTTTAAAACACCAGAAGCATTCCAAGAATCCAGAGGCTGACAGACCCAACCGGGAGAGGAACCTCCAGGGTACTGTATGCACAGTGGAGATCAGAGGTCAGCCTTGGGTGTCGGTCCTCAAGGGCCACCACCTTTTTTTGTTGTTGTTGAGGAAGAGTCTCATTGTCATGAAGCTCACCAAGAAAGCTAGGTTGGCCAGCCCCTGCGTCCCAGCATCTGCCTGTCTCTGCCTACCCAATGCTGGAGTCACATGCTCCTGCCATCATACAGATAGTTTTCTTTTTAATGTGAGCTCTGGAACATTAAACTCGGGTCTCCAGGCTTGAGCCATTTCCCCAGCCCCTGCTAACTGACTCATGATATTTACCACTTACCCTGGCCTCTCAGGAGGTAGCCCCACCATAAGTCCAGCAGCACTTCTCTATCTATGGAGCAGTGAGTGGCTTATCCTTCCTCCCTGTTAGACAAGAAGCCCTGTGAGAGCCAGAACCCACATTTGCTTTTCTTCAGCCATTATAGTGGGGGCAGCAGTACAAGGGGATCCTAGAGACAGCGAATGAACAACCAAGTCAATTGGGTCCCACTAAAGTTTGACCCTCCTGGGTGGGGAACTGAGTCCAGACTTCAGGATCTTCAGGATGCTTGACAGCTGGGTAGGGATAAATAAAGACCCCATTCTTCTTCTCTTCACAGGGTGGCTTCCGGAACACCAAGGAGGCAGATATGTCGCTTACAGCCTTTGTGCTCATTGCACTGCAGGAAGCCAGAGATATCTGTGAGGGGCAGGTCAACGTGAGTGTCCTCCCAGCATTCTGTCGCCCTCCCCAGCTGTAATCAAACACTCTGACCAAAAGCAGCTTAAGGGAGGAAAGGTTTCTTTCAGCTTATAGCTCAGATCACAAACCACCCCAGGGAGAGTCAGAGGGACAAGGCAGGTGTGTTTGCTGTCCCGTAGAGCATTACCTCAGACCAAGAACTCACCTCACTCAGCCGGAGAAACGGTGCTATTTGCTGGCTCATCGCCGGGTTTCTACCCTGGCTAGTTTTCTCAGGCAGTTCAGAAGCACCTGCCTAGAGATGGTGCCGCCCCACAGTGACCCTCCCACATCAAGACAGCCCCTCACGGACATGACCACTAGCCGATCTAATCTAAGCAATTCATCAACTGAATTGACACACTGAATCGACACACAACTGAATCAGGTTGACAGTTAAAGCGGACCAGAGAAGGAGTTGTTCCCTGCCTGGGAGATTTGGCCCTCTCTATTTACTATTGTTCTTGAGAACAAATCATGACACCTGTGGGGTGTCACTGTTATGGCCTCAGAGGTCTGGTATGTGGCTTTTCCTGGGGAGATCTGAGCAAACATCTGTCACCCTAGAACAACCGAAGAAATGGTTCTGCCCCTTCAGCTTGGTGAACACTGTGTCAAGTTTGTTGGGGTCACTTAGGGAAGCACAGGTGACTCAAAGGCAGCCAAACTGACGAAAGGCCCACCCCACCATAGGTGATAAGTCACAAAAGCTGTACATCTGGGGTCCCCTGCCAACATTTGGGCCGGTTCCCCAGCAACTGCTTGCTGCCTGAGCAAGCCACACGGAGGGGCTCTGTGCATCCCATACCGGTCCTGAGAGCGCTGAGCACTTGAGTGTTTGGAGCTTCCTGAGCCTTGGTCTAAGTCTCTCATTGTCTTCCTGAGCTTTATGCGTCTTGGAGGGACTATTTCAACTTAAAGCAAAGAACTGCACATCCAGATTCAGTAAATGAATAAATGACAAAGCCATCATAAAGGTGGGCAGTGACGGCAATGAAGGAGGAGAGCACAGGTTTAGCCTGACATGCCGAATTTGGTTTCTAGCTTATGCCCATTTGGGACATTTTATGCCATCAATTTGTTTGGTGACATCCTCTGGGGGCAGTATTTACACAACCATCGTTCACCTTGGTTTTAAAGCAGCACTCAACAGCTCAAGAACCCACAGTCACACTCTGCTGCACAGACCTAATGTTCAGACTGCTCTAGGCACATGAAAGTATTCAACAAAGAGGTGCCACATAAGTGTCCCCAACAACTAGGGAACTCTTAAAGCCAGATACATCAAAGACAAGGGAGCCCCGAACGACAGATACTATCCTGGTGGCCCAGAAGTCATGTGAGACCCCAACCATCTGTGTCTCACAGAGCCTTCCCGGGAGCATCAACAAGGCAGGGGAGTATCTTGAAGCCAGTTACCTGAACCTGCAGAGACCATACACAGTGGCCATTGCTGGGTATGCCCTGGCCCTGATGAACAAACTGGAGGACCCTTACCTCACCAAGTTTCTGAACACAGCCAAAGGTGAGAGATCACCCCAAGGGAAGGGGTGGGGGTGAAGGGTCACCTCAAGGGGAAGGGGTGTGTGGGGGTGAAGGGTCACCTTGAGGGGAAGGGGTGTGGGGGGTGAAGGGTCATCTAAAGGGCAAGGAGTGTGTGGGTGGATGTTAAGGGGCGACCTCAGAGGGGTGCAAGGCCGGGGCACGAGGGTGGGTTCTGAACGCATACACTGAGCCAGGTTGCATAGCCCACACTGAGCTGCACCGGAAGCCTCTAAAGTGTTGACACTTCAATGTAAACCACACAAGAGGCCTGCTGTGTCTTTCATCAGCCATACACTGGGCATATGATTCCAAGGAAGGAGAAAAGGTGACTGAAGCTGGTGGGCTAGAAATAGTCTTGATTTCTTTTCCAGTTTCTGTTATAAAAATGCCCAGGTAGAAGCAACTCAAGGGAAGAAGGGGTCTGCTCAGCTCACAGGTCAGGGGGCAATCCACTGTACCACGGAAATCAAGGCGGTGGGACCTAACAGGAAGCAGAGAGACAGCCACAAGCTCGCTAGTGCTCTGTCTATGCTCTCCGTCTTACGCAGTCTGGTATTCCCATCCCGGGGAATAGTCCTGCTCACAGTTATGATAGCTTTTCTCACATCCATCAACACAGGCAGGGTCATTTCCCACTCCCATGGCCAGCGGACTGATTGCCTTCCATATGACGCAGATTGACAGTCAGCACTGAGCACCAGGACACTGAACACAAGCGTAGCCACCCGGCCCTGGGGAAAGCTAGCTCCTGACTCACCCCCACCCTACACAGGCAGTGCATGAGGGGCTGGGGTGTCTCTCTGCAGATCGGAACCGCTGGGAGGAGCCTGGCCAGCAGCTCTACAACGTGGAGGCCACCTCCTACGCCCTCCTGGCCCTGCTGCTGCTGAAAGACTTTGACTCTGTGCCTCCTGTGGTGCGCTGGCTTAACGAGCAAAGATACTACGGAGGTGGCTATGGCTCCACGCAGGCAAGTGGCCTCGAGCGCCCATGTTTAATTCCTATGTCTCCCAAGGAGACGCCAAGGCCCAGGCATGCAGCTCCTGTTCTTGAGGAGTTTGGGGACTGCACACGCCTTGTTCCAGTAGATTACGTTCTTCATTCTACTAGGTCCTCCTCCATGTTCTCATCAAAATGTTCTAGGTTGTGTTCCCTGTTTCTAGGCCCCCCCCCAATGTCACCCTAACTGGAGATCTGTAGGTCACATTTCTAATTCCACCATGCTCTTAATGCCTCCCCCACTAGAAGGTTCTAGAACATGATCTCATCTGACTAGACTACCCGTGTCCCCATCTCTCATGTGTGGGTTCTAGCATGTTCTTTATTCCACCGGGTTCTTAAATGTTACCCTCCTTCCGGGGTGAGTTCTAGACCAAGTTCCCAGGTCCACCCAGGTTCTCACTATCACCCTTGTCGTCCGTGTGTTCCGGGGCGTGTGGTGTGCTGGGGAGATGATAGTGTGTAGGCCCTCCACGAGGGCGCCACCCGGAGCCTCTTTGTGATGGTCTTGGCAAAAGAGCTTGGGCTTCAGCCTGGTCTTTCTCATGGGCTGTCAATCACTTCTCAGCCCTCACTCCATCCTCAGAGTTGGACATCTCCACACTCCAGCTGTATTCTTTCTCATGAGATGGTCCTAGACTAATTTCTGGTCTCCTAAGTCCTAGTCTAAGACTCCTTCCTCTTGATGGGTCTGGAGGTTCTAGATCTTCAGTCTTACACTTGAATTTTCTAGTGGAGTCTGACTTGTTTTCACCATTAATAACTTCCGAACAAAAGCTCACTCCCTTGGAGGGGTCTTCAGTATTCAGTGACCTCCGCTGCTCCCTTCACACTCTGGTGGGTTCTAGACCACAGACTGACTGCTGGCCAGCCCTGACCTGAGCGTCTCTCACATGGAGCTCTGATATCCACCCCTTTCACCTCTGTCTGTGCATTCTCCAGTATGTTCTGTGTGTGCTGCTGATGCCATAATTCTGACCTACACATCATCCTCTCCCCAGCACACCCTAACCGCCAGGTAGAATGAAAACCTAACCATCCTATTCCACGGGTTCTAGGCCACCTTCATGGTATTCCAAGCCTTGGCTCAATACCAAACAGATGTCCCTGACCACAAGGACTTGAACATGGATGTGTCCCTCCACCTCCCCAGCCGCAGCTCCCCAACTGTGTTTCGCCTGCTATGGGAAAGTGGCAGTCTCCTGAGATCAGAAGAGGTATAGCCTTACTCCCCATCCTTGTTTTCAACCCTCTGAACCAGCCAGGGCTGCAGGAAGGAGGTCAGATTCCTGTCAGGAGATACCTGTCAAGGCCCTCAAAGCCAGAGGAATCTGGTCTCTGGGTGTGTGTGCTTGTGTGTATATAGGTGTGCTCACCTGTGTGTGTGTGTGTGTGTGTGTGTGTGTGTGTGTGTGTGTGTGTAGAGCAGAGGACAACCTTAAATGTCATTCCCCACCTTATTTGTCAAGACTGAGTTTCTCACTGGGCTTAAATTCATCAAATAAAATAGGCTAGCTGGCCAGCAGGCCCCAAGGATCCTCCTGTCTCTGTCTCTCCAATGCTGGGATCTCAGGCCTATGCCCAGTTTGCTTTACATGGATTCACAGGATGAGACCTGGGCTCTCATAAGTCAAGCCCCTTATCTACTGTGCCATTCCCCTGGTCCTGAAGCTGGCTTTTAACACCCCCTCTTCTCTATCACAACTCTGCAGACCAAGCAAAATGAGGGCTTTTCTCTGACAGCCAAAGGAAAAGGCCAAGGCACACTGTCGGTAAGAAAGGAGAACCCACATCCACCACATCCACCACCTTCTCCTGTCCACCTCCACCCCTGTTCCTGTCCATCCCTTTCTCTCAGGAGACTTTCTCTCCTCTCACCAGGTGGTGACAGTGTATCATGCCAAAGTCAAAGGCAAAACCACCTGCAAGAAGTTTGACCTGAGGGTCACCGTAAAACCAGCCCCTGAGACAGGTAAGAGGAATAAAGACCCCTCCATTACCTTCCAGTCCCACTCCTGTCCTATTGCCTGCACTCCTCCTGAATCAGGACCCAAAGGCACTTTCTCTTTCTATGTCTGTAGCCAAGAAGCCCCAGGATGCCAAGAGTTCTATGATCCTTGACATCTGCACCAGGTAAGAATCCTGGTCCTTGGCACTCATTCTGGTTACTTGCCGGTCTGTGTACACTGGTGGAGCATCTGCTGGGAGCCCAGGCCAGGGCTACAGAGCAGGAAGTGGCTATGGTAGGTTCAGGCAAAAGCTTCGGAAGAAGTCTTTCTTCCCAAGAGCATTACAGCTCTTACATGACAGACGCTGCCAGGCGATCTTTGTTGAAACGATTCTTGCACCTTTACTCCTTGTGGACGTGGTCTTCTGTACGTTACAGAGTAGGTTGGGATCTAAGGGCAGATGCTTTCTTTTGGCTTGGAGTGAGATGGTGGGGATGCCTCACTACATGAGGAGGGGCTTCCGGGCACTGCCCCATGTGACTAACTGTCATGGTCTTCCCCATGGGGTGCTGTGGTCATGTATATTGCTTTCACACGAGTGTTTTCCAAACCAAACCCTTCTTCAGTGCTGGGTAGAAAGCGGAGCCTGGGTCCATCCTGAAAGTTGACAATGTCTTTCTGCCATTGCAGGTACTTGGGAGACGTGGATGCTACTATGTCCATCCTGGACATCTCCATGATGACTGGCTTTGTTCCAGACACAAACGACCTGGAACTGGTGAGGAAGCTTGGGCCTAGGAAAGGAGCCTGAGGATTGGAAGAGGCTTCAGGAGAGGGGGGATTTTTATCAGCTCTGTTCTTCCCCAGCTGAGCTCTGGAGTAGACAGATACATTTCCAAGTACGAGATGGACAAAGCCTTCTCCAACAAGAACACCCTCATCATCTACCTAGAAAAGGTAATGCCTATCCCAGGGAGGCTTCTGTGCCTCCTTTCCCTTTCCTATATAGGTTTCTCCTCCATCTTGAAATCTAGCTCAGGCTAGCCCCAGGCTTGGGAACATAGGATCCGTGCTATGAGGGATAGGAGGAAGTTTGTAATATAAGGTGACCAATTCAAGGTTGTCCCCTTTCCCCTCTAGTCTAGTTGTTCTCCATGATCAGGACCCAAATTCCTTCCACCTTGTGGCTATGCAATCTCCAGGATCTTAGAGTTTTCAGAATAACACAAGAAAAGTGCATGGGTTTGTCTGATTGTGAATGGCGGGGTCTCTCAATGGAGCCTGAACTGGTCCCAAACTAGCAATCTTCCTGCTTCATTCTCCTGAGTGTTGGAGAGATACACCTGGGTACATGTGACCACTGCCACAGTGCCCTCCATTTTGTTCTAACAAAATACCCAAGGCAGCATGGCTTATAAATTGAGTAATTTAGCTCAAACTTTTGGAAAATAACAGCTCAAGACTGGTTGATCCCACTGTCTGGCCTCTAACAAAAGCCTCCAGGCACGATGGCAGGAGAGAGTACAAGAGCAAGGCCACACACTACAGGCAGGGCCAAGAGAGGTCCAGGAAACCGGACTCATTTTTTTTTTTCTTTTTTTTCGGAGCTGGGGACCGAACCCAGGGCCTTGCGCTCGCTAGGCAAGCGCTCTACCGCTGAGCTAAATCCCCAACCCCCGGACTCATTTTTATGATGACCCACCATCACAGTAACAAATCCACTCTGCTGAGACCTGGGCCCCCCCTCCCAAACGGTCATTAATCCCCTCCAAAGGTGGGCCCTATGATCTTAAAGGCTCTGTCTACTTAACATTCCAGGCTGTGGCCTAGATGAAGAAAAATCACATCCAAACAACTGCAAGTAGATAGTGATCTGCTGGCAAGAGCTTGGTCGCTAAATCAGAGTGACCTGCAAACAGTCTGGCTCCAAGCACAGTAGAGAAGGAAGATGGATTTAACGATCGCTCGTTCATTTTCCCACACCTTCTGAAACCTGCCTGGGTCCTCAGTTTCTCTACCATGATTCCAAATGCCAGGAGTGTGTCCTGGGCTCCCTCTGTGACATCCATTGACCAGCCCCATCCTTCCCTCAGATCTCACACTCCGAAGAAGACTGCCTATCCTTCAAAGTCCACCAGTTCTTTAACGTGGGACTTATCCAGCCGGGGTCGGTCAAGGTCTACTCCTACTACAATCTAGGTGAGCAGCCAGGGTAGGGCTTGGTGGCTGAGTCATCCCAGCACCCAAGGATCCCAGGGATCCATGTGTGGAGGACTTGGAGAGTTGGAAAATTCTGAGACTTGGAGAGATCTGGAGGTTGGGAGGACCTTAGAATCTCAGGGTCCTATAATTTGACATCCGAGGGCTCCAGGGCTTGAGATGGAGGTTTTGAGAGACCATGGTCTGAAAGGACAAAACATCAGAAAGTTGGTCTGGGTGTCACAGGATCTGAGGTTGGGGACCTTGCATCTCAGGGCTGAGGGAACTCATTGTGTATTTCCTAGCAGGAATAGTGTCTCAGGTGGAGCCCCTGGCCCTCTGACCTCCCCCTCCATCTTCTCCCCACAGAGGAGTCATGCACCCGGTTCTATCATCCGGAGAAGGACGATGGAATGCTGAGCAAGCTGTGCCACAATGAAATGTGCCGCTGTGCCGAGGGTGGGCACTAGGAGGGCAAGGGGCGGGCCCAGACAGGACACACCCACAGAGATGCTCCACTCCCATGGGGAGGGAGGACCTGGGGGTGGGCACTAGGAGGGTAAGGGGGCGGGACACACCCACAGAGATGCTCCACTCCCATGGGGAGGGTGGACCTGGGGGTGGGCACTAGGAGGATAAGGGGGCGGGCCCAGGCAGGACACACCCACAGAAACACTCCACTCCGGTGAGGAGGGAGGGCCTTGAAGCTTCACCCAGGGGACATGCAGTAGGATAGGTGTTCCTTCTGGAACCAGCCCCAACACAGGCAGTGAGTTGGGGGGAGGTACTCAAGAGCCTGTGTGCACCCCACCCTGCAGAGAACTGCTTCATGCATCAGTCACAGGATCAGGTCAGCCTGAATGAACGACTAGACAAGGCTTGTGAGCCGGGAGTGGACTATGGTGAGTATGGCTGCTGGTAGCTATCAGACCATGTGGAGTGTGACAGTATGTGACCAGTAGGGAGCAGCAGTGCTGGTGCTTGTGTCCCTGTCAGGCTGTGGCTGCAGGTGATTGTTTTGTAGGGGACTATGTAGATGTCTAGTGAAGGGATGGTCAGTGTTGTGTGATGTTTTTTGGGGAGACACTGTAGTTAGGGCACTGACCACCTAGGTCCAGCTTGCTGAACCAGGGAGTTACTGAGGTCCCCTATGAGCGTGAAGTGAGGAGTTCCTTGCAGGAGCACAGACTGTGGGTGGGATGGTGAGACAGAGACAGGAGGTTCTCAGGTCTCTCTCAAAACACGAGAGGGAGAGCCGGCTCCGTGTACTAGAGCACTCCACCTCAGGCTCATAACAGCCCGTAACTTTGGCTCCAAGAGATCCAACACCCTCTTCTGGCTTCTGTGGATTCACAGACACACACACATCAAATAAAAAAGGACACAGTTGCCCTCTAGTCTCCACACACAGGAATGTGTACATGTGAGACCCACTGGCTTCTCCGTTGCTGTGATAAGCAACAGTTTGCCATTAACTGTGAGCTGTGGGAACTGCAGGCAGACAGACCATACAAGATGGCTGCCTTCCTTACACAGCCGAGGCTTACCTGCCTGGGGATGGCACTGCCCACAGTGGACCAGCCCCTTCTTGTCAGTTAGCAGCTGAAATGCCCCACAGACATGGCCACAGGCCAAGCTGATGGACGACTTCTCAGTTGGGGTTCCCTCTTCCCAGATTTGTCAGGTTGACAACGACACTCTGACACGTGAACATGTTCACACATGTATACACAGTAGCTATAGCTACAGAGACCTATGACTGAGTCCATGAGTGTGAGCGTGACTGTGGGATGCCTGGTTATGTGTGTTCCTGGGAGGGGACAGACTGACAGTGGCTCCCACCTCAGCAATGTCTCTGCTTGTAGGGGGGGCGGGGGAGTCACATGGTCAGTGCATCTGCTGGTGAGGGTTGCATGACTAACCCTGCTCAAAACCCTCACTGCCCCTCCCCCGACAGTGTACAAGACCAAGCTAACGACAATAGAGCTGTCGGATGATTTTGATGAGTACATCATGACCATCGAGCAGGTCATCAAGTCAGGTACCCAGCCCTCTGTCTTCCTGCCTCACCAGGCCGACTCCCTTTGCTGGAGCTCAGCCTCCTCTTCCCTGTTCCGCAGGCTCAGATGAGGTGCAGGCAGGTCAGGAACGAAGGTTCATCAGCCACATCAAGTGCAGAAACGCCCTAAAGCTGCAGAAAGGGAAGCAGTACCTCATGTGGGGCCTCTCCTCCGACCTCTGGGGAGAAAAGCCCAAGTAAGTGCCCACCCTGCATGTGGGCGTGGCTACCCCTCTAGCCCCACCCACTACCCCCAGGAGCTGAACCTAAATTGCTCTCTCTACCTTCCTTAGTACCAGCTACATCATTGGGAAGGACACGTGGGTGGAGCACTGGCCCGAGGCAGCGGAATGTCAGGATCAGAAGAACCAGAAACAGTGCGAAGACCTCGGGGCATTCACAGAAACAATGGTGGTTTTCGGCTGCCCCAACTGACCACAACCTCCAATAAAGCTTCAGTTGTATTTTACCCATCTTTCAGTGTCTGCAGTCCTTAGTGTGTGTGTGTGTGTGTGTGTGTGTGTGTGTGTGTGGGTACATATGAACACCAAAATTTTTTTTATTGTTAAACATGGAAAATATTTATTATTATTATTATTTTTTTTACCTACTCAAGATTTTACTCCCCTCCCGGCCACCCTCCTACTGTTCTACATTCCATACCCACTCCACCCACCCCGCCAGACCTCTAAACTCCCTGGGGCTTCCGGTCTCTTGAGGGTTAGACGCATCTCCCTGATTGAACCCAGACCTGAGAGTCGTCTTCTGTATATGTCTGCTGACTGGTTAGTGATTCAGTGTCTGAGAGATCTCAGAGGTCCAAGTTAATTGCGACTGTTGGTCCTCTTACAGGATGGCCCTCCTCCTCAGCTTCCTCCTGCTTTCCCCTAATTCAACAACAGGGGTCAGCACCTTTTGTTCGTTGGTTGGGTGTTAATATTTGCATCTGACTCTTTCAGCTGCTTGTTGAGTCTTTCGGAGGGCAGTCATGATAGGTCCCTTTTTGTGAGCGCCCCATAGCCTCCGTGTCAGGCCTTGGGGCCTCCCCTTGAGCTGGATCCCCTTTTGGGCCTGTTACTGGACCTTCTTTTCCTCAGGTTCTTCTCCATTTCCATCCCTGTAGTTCTTTCAGACAGGAACATTTATGGGTCAGAGTTTTAACTGTAGGATAGCAACCCCATCCCTCTCGATGCCCTGTCTTTCTGCTGGAGGTGGGCTCTAAAAGTTCCCTCTCCCCTCTGTAGGGCATTTCATCTAGGGTTGCCCCCTTTGAGTTCTGAGGGTCTCTCACCTCCTGGGTCTCTGGTGCATTCTGGAGGTTCTCCCAACCTCCTAACTCCCAAGGTCGACTGTTTTCATTCTTTCCGCTGGCCCTCAGGGCTTCAGTCCTTTTCCCTAACTCAATACCAGATGAGTTTCCCTCTCACTCCCCTCCTCACCCTCACCCCATCCATCCCCTTTTCCTCCCTAGTCCCTCCCCCCCCCCCCCCCCCTTTTGTGGTTGCTTTCTTCTCCCTCCCAAGTGGGACTGAGGCGTCCTCATTTGGGCCCTTCAAGCTTGTTGACCTCTGTGAGTTCTGTGGACTGTATCCTGGGTATTCTGTACTTTTTCTTTTTTTTTTTTTTTTTTTTTTTGGCTAATATCCACTCATTGAGAACATACCATGCATGTCATTTTGGATCTGAGTTACCTCACTCAGGATGATATTTTCTAGTTCTATCCATTTGCCTGCAAAACTCAGGATGTCCTCATTTTTAATGGCTGAGTATTATTCCATTGTGTAAATGAACCACAATTTCTGTATCCATTTCTGTATCTATTCTTCTGTTGTAGGACATCTGGGTTGTTTCCAGCTTCTGGCTATCACAAAAAAAGGCCACTATGTGGCATGGTGGGGCATCTTTTGGTTATATTCCCAAGAGTAGTATTGCTGGGTCTTTAGGTAGATTTATTTCCAATTTTCTTAGGAACCTCCAAATTGATTTCCAGAGTGGTTGTACCAGTTTGCAATCCCACCAGCAATGGAGGAGTGTTCCTCTTTCTCCACATTCTTGCCAACATGTGTTGTCAACTGAGGTTTTGATCTTAGCCATTCTGATTGGTGTGAGGTGGAATCTCAGGGTTGTTTTGATTTGTATTTCTCTGATCACTAAGGACTTTGAACACTTCTTTAGGTGCTTCTCAGCCACTCAGAATTCCTCTGCTGTGAATTCTCTGTTTAGTTCTACATCCTATCTTTTTATTGAGCTGTTTGGTTTCTTGGTTGTTAGTATCTTGAGTTCTTTATATATTTTGGATATTAGCCCTCTATCAGATGTGGAATTAGTGAAGTTTTTTTCAGTCTATAGGTTGCCGATTTGTCTTATTGACATGTCCTTTGCCTTATAGAAGCTTTCCAGTTTCATGAGTCCCATTTATCAATTCTTCATCTTAGAGCATGAGCCATTGGAGGAAATTCCCCCCTGTGTCAATGAGTTCAAGGTTCTTTCCCACTTCTCTTCTATTAGACTCAGTGCATCTGGTTTTATGTTGAGGTCCTTGATCCACTTGGACCTGAGCTTTGTGCAAGGTGACAAATATGGGTCCATTTTCATTTTTCTACATAGAGACAGCCAGTCAAACCAGCACCATTTATTCAAGATGCTTTCTTTTTTCCATTGTATATTTTTGGCTTCTTTGTCAAAGATCAAGTGTATGGTTTTATTTCTGAGTCTTCAGTTCTATTCATTGATCAGCCTGTCTGTCTCTGTACCAGTTTTTATCACTATTGCTCTGCAGTAGAGCTTGAGATCAGGGATGGTGATCCCCCCAGCCATTCTTTTATTGTTGAGAATATTCTACACTATTCTTGGTTTTTTTGCCTTTCCAGATGAATTTGAGAATTGCTTTTTCCATGTCTTTAAAAAAATATGTTGGGATTTTGATGGGGATTGCACTGAATCTGTAGGTCACCTTTGGTAGGATGGCCATTTTTACTATGTTAATTCTGCCAATCCACGAGATGGGAGATCGTTCCACTTTCTGAGATCTTCTTTGATTTCTTTCTTGAGAGACTTGAAGTTCTTGTCACACAGATTTTTCACTTTTGGTTATAGTTACCCCAAGATATTTTATATTATTGTGGCTATTGTGAAGGGAGTTGTTTCCCTAATTTCTTTCTCAGCCTGTCTATCATTTGCATAAAGGAAGGCTACTGATGTGAGTTAACTTTATATCTGGCCACTTTGCTGAAGTTGTCTATCAGCTGGAGAAGGTCTCTGGCGGAATTTTTAGGGCCACTTATGTATACTATCATATCATCTGCAAACAGTGATACCTTGACTTCTTCTCTGCGAGTTTGTATCCCCTTGACCTCTTTTTGTTGTCTTATTGTTCTAGTTGTCACTTTGAGTACTATATTGAATAAATATGGGGAGAGTGGGCATCCTTGTCTTGTCCCAGATTTTAATGGGATTGCTTCAAGCATCTCCCATTTAATTTGATATTGGCTGTTGGTTTGTAGTAAATTGCTTTTATTATGTTTAGGTATGGGCCTTGAATTCCTGATCTCTTCAATACTTTTAACATGAAGGGATATTATATTTTTGTCAAATGCTTTCTCTGCATTTAAGGAGAGTGTTGGTATTAGGTCTTTTTTGAAGGTCTGGTAGAATTCTGCACTAAATCTATCTGATCCTGGACCTTTCTTAGTTGGGAGAGTTTTAATGACTGCTTATATTTTTTTTAGGGGTTATGGGACTGTTTAGATGGTTTATCTGATCCTGATTTAACTTTGATATCTGGTATCTGTCTAGAAAATTGTCCATTTCAGCCACGTTTTCCAGTCTTTTTAAATACAGGCTTTTGTAGTCAGATCTGATGATTTTTTTGAATTTTCTCAGTTTCCATTGTTATGTCTCCCCTTTCATTTCTGATTTTATTAATTTGGATACTGTCCCTGTGCCCTCTCATTAATCTGGCTAAGTGTTTATCTATCATATTGAGTTTTCCAAAGAGCCAGCTCCTGGTTTTGTTGATTCTTCATGTAGTTCTTTTTAGCTACTTGGTTGATTTCCTGCCTTCTACTCCTCTTGGGTGCATTTGCTTCTTTTTTTTTTTTCCCTAGAGCTTTCAGGTATATGAGCTGCAAAATTATAGATGTTGGGAACTTTGCAAACCCTGGGGCCTTTGCAAGAACTTTATGTACTCTTAACCATGTATCTTTCTGTAGGTTGATGAGTTGATACTAAAATCTGGTTTCCTAATTGCTTCTTGATTTGGTCGATAAAGAAGGCAGAAGTCAATTGCTAGGGAAGAGTAAAGGTGGAATTTCCAGGAGGAAAGGGGAGAATGCAAGAAAAGAGAAAGAAGCTTTTGCAGCCATGCACTGGAACAAGAAAAAAAAGCAGCAGTCGTGTAAGATCTTGGGGAAATTAGAACCAGAGGCCTCCACCGCTGGTGGTGATTGGCTGATATAGACTAGCTAATGCTACAGGTTAGCTGATACGTTTAGGGCAGGAGATTTTGTGCCCAGCAATTGTGCTATCTGACAGAGTCTCAAATAATAAAGCTGCCTAGTGTTTTCTTTTCACAGAGCTAAGACAGGAGGAGAAAGAGAGAAGCCAAGAGGGACTGGTGGGTTGCAGACAGCAGCTCCCAGCTTTCCCAACCTAGGGATTGGTTGAGATAGATCCTGAGCTAAACCAGGATCCCGCAGACACACTTAAAGCTCAGCCCTGTCCTAGCTGATTCCCCAACAGCTTCTGTTGCATGGGCTGCTGTGGTTCACACGGTTTGTGCTGCTGTTTCTTTCTTTCCTTCCTTCTTTCTTTTTTTTTCTTTTTTCCAGAGCTGGGGACTGAACCTAGGGCCTTGCGCTTGCTAGGCAAGCGCTCTACCACTGAGCTAAATCCCCAACCCCTGTGCTGCTGTTTCTTTCAGATGTAGATAGTCCTTTGCGGAGGGAAGTTCATCACACTGGCAGGGTTCAGGAAAGTTATAAATCCCAAGGTTCCTGCCCTGTTTGTATTCCTGTCCTGACTTTCTTTGATGATGAACTATGATGTGGAAATGTAAGCTAAATAAACCCTCTCCTCCCCAGATAGCTTGGTCATGGTGTTTCATCATAGCAGTAGGAACCCTAACTTTGACACACTTTGGGGGGGGTGCAGCGAACTTTATTGATGGTATTCAAGAGGAAGGGAGGGCTCCTTAGGCCTCTCCTGTCATTATGGGGGTCTGGGAAGGAAATTGTGGAGGAGATGCTCAGCGGTAGGGGCTGAGTTGGGACAGGGACTCCTCAGCAACTGAGGGCCTCTCTCTTGCTCTCAGTGTCCTTGCTGGGGTGGGTGGTCCAGGCTTTCGTAAGAAATCCTTGGAGGCCATGTAGGCCATGAGGTCCACCACCCTGTGGCTTTAGCCATATTCATTGTCATACCAGGAAATGAGCTTTACAAAATTGTCATTGAGAGCAATACCAGCCCCCGCATCAAATGTGGCTAAGAATGGGAGTTGCTGTTGAAGTCGCAGGAGACAACCTGGTCCTCAGTGTAGCACAGGACGCCCTTTAGTGAGCCCTCGGATGCCTGCTTCACCACCTTCTTGATGTCATCACACTTGTCGGGTTTCTCCAGGTGGCAAGTCAGATCCACAGTGAGCTTCCTGTTCATCTCTGGGATGACCTTGCCCACAGCCTTGACAGTACCAGTGGATGCAGGGATGATGTTATGGGCTGCCTCATGGCCATCACACCACAGCTTTCCAGAGGGGTCATCCACAGTCTTCTGAGTGACAGCGATGGCATGGACTGTGGTCATGAGCCCTTCTATGATGCTGAAGTTGTCATGGATGACCTTGGCCAGGGGGGGGGGGGGGCTAAGCAGTTGGTGGTGCAGGATGCATTGCTGACAATCTCGAGCAAGTTGTCATATTTCTTGTAGTTCACACCCATCACAAACATGGGGGCATTGGCTGATGGGGTGGAGATGATGACCCTTTGGCCCCACCCTTCTCCATGGTGGTGAAGATGCCAGTTGACTCCATGACATACTCAGCACCAGTGTCACCCCATTTGATATTAGCGGGATCTCACTCCTGGAAGATGGTGATGGGCTTCCTGTTGATGACAAGTTTCCCATTCTCAGCCTTGACTGTGCCACTGAATTTGCCTTGGGTAGAGTCATACTGGAACACGTAGACCATGTAGTTGAGGTCAATGAAGGGGCTGTTGATAGCCACAATGTCCACTTTGCCAGATGCAGAGCAGAAGGCAGCCCTGGTAACCAGGCACCTAATATGGCCAAATCCATTCACACCACCTCCACCATCTTGTCTATGAAATGAGGCTGGCACTGCACGAGAAGATGCGGCTGTCTCTGGAACAGGGAGGAGCACAGTAGACACACTCTTTCCTTACAGTCAGGTGTTTTCACCACCCGGCTCTTACACACTGTCCACTCCCTCTTCTGTAATGATCCCTGAACCTAGGGAAGAGTGGGTGCAGGGTGAATGTTTCATTTAGAGGTGAAAATCTTCAGTCTCTTAGTCTCTGCTGCTTGGTCAGTTGTGGTCTCTGTGTTAATCACCAACTAATGCAAGTAGAACATTCTCAGATGATGGTTTAGAGCTGCACTGATCTTTGGGTGTAATGGTGAGTCATTATGAGTAGTAGGTTCTCCCCTAGATCCTGTGACCTGTCTAGCCATGGGCTCTTGGCCCAGTAATGGTGCCAGGTAGAAGATCCATCTTGTGAGAGGAACTTAAATCCAATCAGAAGATGTTTGGTAACACCTACAGTGTTGGGTTCACTATCAGTCAGTGGACATCCCTTGCCAGGCCACTTGTTATTGAAGCTTGCAGGGGTCGCAGCTGTGTGAGACTTGTGGTCACTTTTCTACTCCAGTGGTATACATAGACCCTTCCAGCACTGTGAAGGACAGCCAGAGGGAACAAAGCTTCCAGGACATATCACCTCAACCTGCATGTTCTGTGACTCAAGCATGTGTTATCTTTGGAAATGGGGTCTTACTGTCAAGTCCTGGGGTTAACCAAGGACATTGGCACTAGTCTGTAAATTTTGAGAGAGTCTATGGAACTTCATTAGCCAACAACCCCAAAAGAAGTAAACTATTTCTGGTATTGAACTTTGTTAGCTAGTGGTGTCTAAGAGGAGCAATGTCACCACATTCATTATAGAGTAACACACACACACACACACACACACACACACACGAAGTATTTACGATGGTACATAGGGTTTGCATCTGTCTGTTTCGAATACCTTTAGTGTATGTATCTATCCCATACTTCCTCCACTACCATGATCTCACATTCACCTCAACTAACCCTCCCCATCCCACTAAGCTCCTAAAAGCCTTGGTACCATAGCTTCTATCTTCCCATCACTTGGTCTCTGGACTGTGTCCCTAAACTGTCTGTGGCCCCTCACTAGTGTCCCGACATACATGTATCTGAAGATTCAAAACTAATATCATCTACGAAGGCAGAAAAGGTGCCTCCTTTCTGTACCATACCAAACCAACAAACAGTTATTAAAATATATATAAAAATGAATAAGTAGATGAGTATAGAAACTGATGAATCAGTAGTTGTAGCCTAGTGTACTGGTAAATTTGGTGAGGAAATGTATTAATTAGCATTCTCAACCAAGAACAAGCATCGAGGAGAATCTGTCTGAAAAAGGAGGATGGAGAGCTGTAATGAGGAGGGTAGAGAGCTGTAAGGAGAGAGGTAAGGAGCATGGAGGGATGTAAGGGGGAGGATGGAGAGGTGTAAGAGGTTGGACAGATGTAAGGAATGTGGAGAGCTTTAAGGAGGATGGGGGATGTATAGAAAATGGAGAGATTTAAGGAGGATGATGGAGTGGTGTCAGGAGTTTGGAGCGATGTAAGGGGAGACTGGAGATAGGTGTGTCAGTAGAAGTTTAAGTGCTGTCACAGATGTTCCAGGTTTGTTACTCAGTGGTCACGAAAGGAAGTTCACAGGTGCATCTCTGGTAGAAGTGGTGCCCCTTTCTGGCTCCTGAAAGCAGTGTTCATTCATGCATACACTCACAAGGCAACAGTAATTGTTAAAAATACACAAATTGGCAACCTACAGACTGAAAACGAAGGGCAACAGGGAGGGAGGAAGGGTTCTGGATGGGGAAGGGGACTAGGAGAAGAAGAGGGGAACATGGCCATGCATTAGGTGGGGGGAAAGGACTGAAGCCTTGAGGGCCAGCACAAAGAATGGAAACAGGCAACCTCAGGAGGTAGGAGGCGGGGGTATCCTCCAGAATGCACCAGAGACTGGGGAGGTGAGAGACTCTCAGGATTGAAAGGGGGAACATTAGATGAAATGCCCTACAGTGTGGAGAAGGAACTTGTAGAGCCCACCTCCAGCAAAAAGACAGGGCATCAATTGCTGACCCATAAATGGTCCTGTCTGAAAGAACCACAGGGACAAAATGGAGAAGAGTCTGAGAAAAAGAAGGTCCAGTGACAGGCCCAAAGTGGGATCCAGCTCAAGGGGAGGCCCCAAGCCTGACACCATTACTAAGGCTATGGAGTGCTCACAAAAAGGGACCTCTCATGACTGCCCTCCGAAAGACCCAACAAGCAGCTGAGGCAGATGCAGATATGTGCACCCAAGCAATGGACAGAAGCTGCTGACCCCTGTGGTTGAATTAGGGAAAGGCTGGAAGAAGCTGAGGAGGAGGGTGACCCTGTAGGAGGACCAGCAGTCTCAGACATGGACCACCAACCAGGCAGTATACACCAGCTGATATGAGGCCCCCATACAGCAGAGGACTCTCAGGTCTGGGTTCAGTCAGAGAAGATGCACCTAACCCTCAAGAGACTGGAGGCCCCAGGGACTGGGGAGGTCTGGTGGGGTGGGGGGTGGGGGTGGTTGGGGACATCCTCGTAGAGATAGGTTGGGGGAGGAGGTATGGGATGTGGAACAGTCAGAGGGTGGACCAAGAGGGGGACAAAATCTGGAGTGTTAAAAAAATGATTAAATAAATGTTTAAAAATAAGAGAAAGAAGAAAAATATAATGTGGTAAGCCATTGAAGAAGATACTCAATGTGGACCTCTGCCTTTAAATATATTAACATCGGCACACTCACACTCACACAGACATGCTGCACAGCTCTCTCTCTCTCTCTCTCTCTCTCTCTCTCTCTCTCTCTCTCTCTCTCCCTCCATACACACTCTAATACACTAACACACAGACATACACCTTCTTACACACTCAGTCACACACACTCACATAGATACACTGTCACACACACTAATACTTACACCAATACACAGAGGCACACACTTTCTCATACGCTCACACTCCCACACACACTAACACACTAATACACAGACATATATACATTCTCGCATAGTCTCTCTCTCTCGCTCTCTCTCTCTCTCTCTCGCTCTCTCTCTCTCTCTCTCTCTCTCCCTCACACACACACACACACACTATATATATATATATATATATACACACTCTCTCACTCACAGACATACCACACATACATTCACACATGTACACTAACACACTGACATACATACACTGTCACACACACTTACATACACATTCTTTCACTCATACACACACACTCACACTCACTCGCAGACATACCACATTCACACTCGTACACACTCTATAGACACACCCACACACTCCCACTCATACACACACTCACACAGTTAAATATACACTAACATAAAGACATATATATACTCCGTCACACATACTCCTACAGACACTCACACACACACACAGTGAGTTACTGGGGAATTTACACTCTTCGATGGAGCTGCCTACAAGTTGAATGGGGAAGTCCAACCGTACCAGCCTGTATCAGTCATTGCGCATGCTCAGCCTGGACTTTCATGACACAAGTGTCTTTGAGTCACTCGGTTTCCTGTAAGGAACCCTCACCCATGCTTCTGTAAGTCATCCAGATAAACTCCCTGGTTCACCATGCTGTAATCAGCGGCCCTTCCTTCCCCCATTATCTGCAGGAAAGTATAAAAATAGTCTCCCAAGGAAAGGCCACCCAAGAGCCCACAAGCTTTTAGGTCCCGCCCTGAGCTGCTTGTCCGATCTCCCCGCACCTGCTCTTAGCTGCCAGGCACCCTTGTCCCACCCCCATTTCTCAGTCTCAGTTCTCAGTTCCCACCTATTTCTTCAGCAAGTTTGCTGCCCCTTCACTGAGCCTCATGTCCTGGCTTCCCTGTGGACTCCCTGAACTTCCCCAGTCTCCTCTGACCCCTGCCTGGCACACTCACATCTGCACTTCTGTGGTTAATCTAGAATGATCAACTTTATGGGGGCACAGAGTCATCATAGAAACAACTCTAATCATTTCCATCACTGATGACCTAGACTGCAGTAACTGAGAGAGAATACCTACCCCGAGCGTAGGTGCAGCCATCTCAGGGCCAGGGTCCAGGGCTGAAAGAAAAGGAGAAAGTGAAACGGAACACCAGTGTCCATTGGTCTCTGCTACCTCACTGCAGATTTGACATTACCAGCTGCCTCATGCTACCTCCCCTCTCCCCGCCTTGACTTCTCCACAGCGACAGACCCTTCTCACTGTGAGCCAAGGTCTTCCTTCCTCCCAGTCTTAGTGTTTCTACTGCTGTGCTAAAACACCCTGACCAAAAGCAACTTGGGAAGAAGAGGGTTTACTTCACTTACATTTCCAGGTTACATTTCATCACTGAATAAAGTCAGGGCGGGAGCTCAAATCGAGCAGGAACCTGGAGGCAGGAGCTGGTGCAGAGGCCATGAGGGTGCTGCTGACTGGCTTGCTCTCATGGCTTGCTCAGCCTGCTTCTTAGAGAAACCAGGACGGTGCCACACAGTAGGCTGGGCTCTCGCCCATCAATTACTAATTAAGAAAATTCCTTACAGGCTTGAGTGCAGCCTAATCTTCTTCTTTTTCTAGTTTTTTATTAGATGTTTTATGTATTTACGTTTGAAATGGTATTCCCTCTCCCCACTCTCCCATACCCCTTCCCCCTCCTGCTGCTTCCATGAAGACGATCCCACTCCCACTTCAACACCCTGTATTCCCCTACACTGGGGAAATGAGTCTTCACAGGACCAAGGGCTTCTCCTCCTATTGATGCCAGACAATGCCAACCTCTGCTATATATATATGCTGCTGGAATCATGAGTACTCAGTGGTTGGTGGTTTAGTCCCTGGGGGGTCTGGTTGGTTGGTATTGTTGTTCCTCCTAGGGGGTTGTAAACCCCTTCAGCTCCTTCAATGCTTTCTCTAACTCCTTCATTGGGATCCCCATGCTCAGTCTGATGGTTGGCTGCAAGCATCCACATCTGAGTCAGTAAGGCTCTGGCAGAGCCTCTCAGGAGACATCCATATCTGACTCCTTCAGCAAGCACTTGTCAGCAGTAGTGACTGGGTTTGGTTGGGAGTGCAGCCTGATCTTATGGAGACATTTCCTCTCAGATGACTTCCACTTCTGTCAAGCTGGCATAAAACCGTCCAGAGCCATTTTGCCCTTGTTGGCTTGACACACAAACACAGCACTGGTGGGCCGCAGCCTTTCTTGTCATCTCCAAGATCAAACATTAATATCAACATCCCAATATACAAACATTTTGTGGGCTAGAGAGATGGCGTAGAGGTTAAGAGCACTGGTTGTTCTTCCAGAGGATGAGCAGTTCCCAGCACCCACATGGCAGCTCATACCTGTCTTTAATTCATTTTCCAGGGGATCCAAATCCCTCGCACATGCGAGCAAAACACTAAGATACCTAAAATAAAAATACATAACATTTTTAAACATTTTGCAAACTTTTTTAAGCCTCACAGCCTTACAAAGTCAAACACTTTAAAATTTAGTGTCTTTAAAACCCCAAAGTTCAAAGTTAAAATCCTTTAAAATCTAAAATATTTAAAAAGTTAATCTCTCAACTGTGGGCTTCTTTAGCATCGAAAACAAGTTAAGTACTTCCTTATTTTAAGAGAGAAAAGCCAGGGCACAACCTGAACTAGCAGAAACAAACTCCAACTGTAAATAATTCCAATATCTAAGATTCACACGGGAGCTCCTGGGCTTCTCTGGTGCTGCCCATGCAGCCCCCATAGCCTGTCTTCTAGGCTGGGGCTGCTTCCACCCCAAGGCTGCTGTTGGTGGTGGTGATCATCCCAAGGCACTGGCATCTCCAAAATAGTGGGGTCTTCGGTTGCTACTGAGGCTGCCCTTTCATCAACAGCCTCTCCTGGCCTCTCAGTGTCAAGCCTCAGCTGCTCTCCATGACTTCCTGGTGCTTTCAAAACCAGCACCACCCGAGTATAACCCTGTTCACCTCAACAGCACAACTTCTGTGTACTGACTCTCAGAAGACACTTCCCAGATCTCACCTCAGTGATGCCGGTCTCTTCTAATCACAGCCAGTTCTGCAGAACTAGTAAGCAGAAGTAAGAGTCTTACTTCAAATATCAAACATCCCCGATGCTCTTCTGGTTGTTACTTTGGTTTTGTTGTTGTTGTTGTTATTGTTGTTTTCTAAGATTCAATCTCTTCCTAGGTCTTGCTCTCTTGGAACTCACTATGTAGTTGGCTGGTCTTCATCTTACAGAGATGTGCCTGACTCCCAAGTGTCATGACTAAAGGCGTGTGTTACCATACCCAGGAAACCCTGAGGGACTCTCAGGATTCTCTCTGTAATTTCACAAGCCTGCCCTCCACCATCTGCATTGTACTCAGCATTTTAAACTTCCAAGCTCCCACAGAACAGCCACTGAGCTCTGTGCGTGGAACAGTTTTTCCAGCCCAAAGTTCAGATGCCACTACAATCTTCCCAAAATCATAGTCAGGTCTGCCGTATCCCTACCCCACTCTTGATACCAATTTGTGTCTTGGTTAGGATTTCTATTGCTATCGTAAAACACCATGAACAAAAGCAATTTGGAGAGGAAAGGGTTCACCTCAGCTTATACTTTCAGGTCACACCCCATCCACTGAGGGAAGTCAGGACAGGAACCTGGAGACAGGAGCTGATGCAGAGGCTATGGAAGAGCACTGCTTACTGGCTTGCGTCCTGTGGCTTGTTTAGTCTACTTTCTTATAGAACCCAGGAACGCCAGTGCAGGGAAAGCACAGTCTACAGTGAGCAGGGGCCTCCCACAAGCCAATCTGTTGGGGGCATCTGTTGAAGTTGCCTCTTCCAAGATGAATGTAGCTTGTGTCAAATTGACACCGGCCAGCACAGACCATGAGAGACTAGAGGATGCTTCCAGGCAGATCCTATATGGCAGGATACTCCAGGCTGCTGAGTAATTTGCACAGTCTCAGGAACGGACCTGAGTTAGGCAACAGCAAGGAGATGAAGAAAAGACAAACACATGGTCATGTGGTCTGGGACCTCTGCACCCGAGTAGCTCAGCACGTTATTAGACAGAATTGAGTGGAGAAGCAAGGTTATCACATATTACCGAAGGAGGCAGCTTATTACATACAGTTAAGCCAGGAGGCAGGGGTTTTATACACAATGGGATGGGGAAGGCAGGTTTAGTTAATCTCCATAAGAACTGTCTCTGTAAGGTAGCTATGTTCATGTGTCAGCAGTCAGGGGGAGAATGGTAGACACATTCTACACAGTCAACATCCACATCCACGAGTGGACCAGAAGAGAAGGCTATGTTTCCCTCTGGGTCTGAGGCTCCGGAATTCTTGACAAGCTCCTGTCAAAAGCACATATTCCCTCAGCAAGCACTTCACACACCTGGGCTTCCTCTGGGTCTGTGCCTGAGGCAGGTGGATGAGCGGGTCCTGCAGGAATAGGAGGTTCAGCAGTACTTCCTCTGGAATCCCGGTTAGGGAAGCCATGAGTCAGCAGTGCGGCAGAACACTGGGGTTCTGTGGTCAGAGCACTGCCAGCCCTGCGTGAGGACACACACTACGGCATGGGGGCTATTAACATTGAGAAGGGGGGACTGGTGAGTCTTCTAACTGAACCCTTGAATCCTCAGTATCAGAGTCCTCAGGGTGTGTGATGGGATGAGGTCCAGGTTGAAGACTTGGGCACAAAGTGATATCTGAAAATCTGCCCCAGCACCATCTGCAATGGACACACATGTGAACACTGAGAACATGAACCTGAGGTTCATATGTGCTAATAGATGATACACACTGTAGCATGTATGTCCATATATGGGACTGCACACACATCAAGAACTGCCTGTGTGCTTGTTGCGGCACACACAGGCCATATCAGAACATCTACATCTGTGTGCACACATTCATGAACCTTGCATCTGCACACACACAGGCCCATATCAGAACATCTACATCTGTGTGCACACATTCATGAACCTTGCATCTGCACAAGCACCTGCACCCATATGCATGAATTAAAGCAAACACAGAGGCCTGTGCTTGCCAGTGTGTGCATATATATGGACTTGTGGTGTAAGAAGCTTGCATGGAACCCACAGAAGCTCCTCTGAGGGGAACAAAGCTACCAAGCACACGAGCAGGGGCTTCCCCATCCATCTCACCTGAGTCGCATTTTCTGGAAAGTGTGAGCTATGGCGGCATAAGTGAGAGCGATATGGGGGCTGGGCCTTCTGGGGGTACAGGAAGAAGAGGAGGGTGCATGAGGGAAGGGGAGGTACCAAACTTCAGCTTTAAAATGAGCCCCAGGGGCCACAGGAACCTTTTGCAGTTTGCAAAGCCCAAGCATTGGGCAATTGTGGTTTCCTCCAGAGAGGAGGAACTCAGGCTCGCCAACCCTGACCCTGGGCTTCTGAGCCTCAGCTGCTCTGGCATGGAGAGTGTGGTACAGCCTTCAGTGTTTGTGGTGGATGGACAGACAAACATCCCATTCAGGCGGCTGGGACAGAACCACAGGAGACGGCACTGCGGCACTGTCCAGGTCAGCCTGGCCCTGCTGCTGCTGCTGGGTGCTGGGCTGGCCACTGAGGGCTGGTTTCTCCTGAGACTGCATCAGCGTCTTGGGGACATAGTGGCTCATCTGCCAGTAAGTGGGGCTTGGGGGACCAGCGGGGCCTCTCTAGTGCCTGTCTCTTTATGGCTATGGTATTGGGTGCCAGGCAGAGAGCCCAATTGAACCCAGGGCTTCTCCTGTCAGCCTGTCTCTCTGACCCTCAGTCTTCTCATCTGTACACGGGGATCTGACGCATGTGCAGTGTCTGTGGCAGCTTTCCTGGGTTCACCTACATGATCGTTGTTTCCAACCCAAACCCTTGTCCACCAGAGGCTTAATGGCTATCCTGGTTCACTCTCAGCTCTCTCATTTTCTCACTCGCTGTTCCTTTCAGACAAGCCATGGGTGTGTCTGCCTGTGTGCCACACCTGGTCTCTTGTATATGCTCCTAAGGCTTGGCCTATGTTTTCTTTTCAAGTTTTTAAAATTACATTTACGTATTTCGTGTGTGCACGTGCTGCAGCGTGCGTGTGGAGCACCTTTGTGGAATGACTTCTCTGTGTCTCCCTTTGTGTGGGTCCTAGGGGTTGAACTCATGTAGCCAGGCTTGGCAGCAAGCACTGTTACCTCTGAGCCCTCTCGCTGACTTTCAACTATCAAAAAATCTTGAAAACAGTTCTCAAGCATTTCAGACACTCACTGATTAGTTAATTAGTTAATTAGTTCATCATCTCACACTTGGACAGGGGAAGCTCAAGGAGTTTAAGGTCATCTTAGGCTACTTAGCAAGTCTGAGGCCAGCCTATCTTGGAAATACAACAGATCTAATTAGGTGTGCCCCTCCCCCCACCCGTGTGTGTACGTGTGTGATGTGTTCATATATGGCTCTGCATACCTGTCTGTGGGGGATGTCTGTGGCCATGGCCAGACAGTCTCATTGCCATATGCCAGTGAGACTCTGGGGTGTGGCATGCCCTTACCAAGCATCCCTGTCTGCATTTCAGGACGGAGGCAAAGGCTCCTGGGAGAAGCTGATACAAGGTGAGTTTGGGCCCCGGTCCCTACTAAGCAGGTGGAATGGTTCCTGCTCTGCACCTCCCCATACCACACTCTGGATCATCACCCAGTGTGATTTTGTAGACTCCATAGGTTCCCCTCCCCCAGAGCCAGAGAAGCAGAAATCTAGGTCATTCCAGAAGGGGCAGAGGTAGTCTCAATCAATGTGTGAGAACCTACAGCTACCCTCAGTCAGTGTGTGAGAAAACACACACACACACACACACACACACACACACACACACACTCCTTTGTCTCTAACCTCTGACTCTCTTCCTCAGATCAACGGTCTCACCAGCCCAACCCAGCAGCACATCTTACAGGTGAGGGGGACCCCAGATCTTCACTTGGAGTGGGGGTTTAGGGTGTCCTGAGAGACCCTGGTCTTCACAAGCCAGAGCATTCATTTATGCATTCATTTAGTGCGTCTTGAAGTATTTGCATTGGCTTCTTTCTTCGTTTATTATTGCCCATGGATGGACATGCCACAGTGTGGAGGTCAGAAAACTCTCAGGGCAACCATTCTTTCCTTCCACCCCGTGGCCTCCAGGTACTGATCTCAAGTCATCAGGCTGGGCTCCAAGTGCCTTACTCTCTGAGCCATCTTGCTGGTCTCCTTTTTCAGTGTTTACAACAGTCCAGAGAAGAGCCATGCAAAGTTATCTCTTCACCCTGCTAGTCATGGGGACACATCCCAAGGTCCTTGGAAGCCTCAGACATTGGGACACAATCGTCCACACCCCACTCTTATTTGTTTGTTTTCGTTTTTGGAGACAGGGTCTCTCTATGTAGCCTGGGCTGCCTAAGAGACCTGCTTCTGTCTCCCAAATACTGGAACTAAGGACGTGGGCCACCATACCCAGCTGTATATACTGGTTTTTCTTTTCTTTTGGCATAGACAGTTCAATTTATAATTTAACAAGTAAGAAATTAACCAGAATACACACAAAATATGCAATAATCAAAAACTGTTTTTAAAACATGAGGTGGGGGGCTGGAGAGGTGGCTCAGTGGTTAAGAGCACTGACTGCTTTTACAGAGGTCCTGAGTTCGATTCCCAGAAACTGCATGGTGGCTCACAACCATCTGTAATGGGATCTGATGTCCTCTTCTGGTGTGTCTGAAGACAGTGACAGTGTACTCACGTACATAAAATAAATAAATCTTTAAAAAAAAACAAACCATGATGTGGGAGATAGGGAGACGGCCCAATGTGCAAGATGCTGGCCACTTTTGACTTAGCATCTGAGACAAAAGCCAAGCACACACTCCTGTGATACAGGCAGACACAGGCAGACACACGCTCCTGTGATACAGGCAGACACAGGCAGACACACGCTCCTGTGATGGTCGTGGAGGCAGACACAGGCAGACACACGCTCCCTGTGATGGTCAGGAGGCAGACACAGGGCAGACACAGGCAGACACGCGCTCCTGTGATGGTCGTGGAGGCAGACACAGGCAGACACACGCTCCTGTGATGGTCGTGGAGGCAGACACAGGCAGACACACGCTCCTGTGATGGTCGTGGAGGCAGACACAGGCAGACACACGCTCCTGTGATGGTCGTGGAGGCAGACACAGGCAGACACACGCTCCTGTGATGGTCGTGGAGGCAGACACAGGCAGACACATGCTCCTGTGACCTGCTGGCCAGCAGCCAGACAAGCGGGAGACTTCCAGGGTCAGTGAAAGATTCTGCCTCAAAAATAAGGTGGACAGAAGCTGAAACTGAGGAATTTGCTTGGTGTTGACTTCTGGGCATGCGTGTATGCGCGCATAAACACACACACACACACACACATACACAAACACACACACTCATGCACACAAACACACAATCACACTTTTTGAGACAGGGTCTCATGCAGCCTACACTGGTCTTGAACTCTTGATCCTCCTACTTCCACCTCCCAAGAGCTGAATGCCAGGCGTGCACCCCACACCTGGTTGTTTTGGTGCTGGGGATGGAATATACAGCCTTGGCATTGGCTGGACAAGTGTTCCACTTCCTAAGTCCTAACCCTGTTTTAAAAAATTTAACACTGACTAGGAAGCTTACGTTCCTTGTGCCTCAGTTTCCTCTTTGGTATTTGAGTGGCTTTGCTCCTCTGTGCCTTAGTTTCTACCCTTGCAGAAGCTAAGGCTCATAACCACCAAATTACCTTGCTTGCTTTCCTGTGCCTCTGTTTCTTAGCCCAGCAAGATGGGAATGGGCTGAGTCCACCCAGACAAGCAGCCTAATATGGCAGTGAAACCAGAGGGACCCAGCATAAGGTCAGACAGAAAGGCTGGGCTCAATGCTCACCGTGCTAACCAGACGTCTTTCTCCTTTCCTCCCAGGAGCTAACGCCAGCTTGATAGGCATTGGTGGACCTCTGTTATGGGAGACACAACTTGGCCTGGCCTTCTTGAGGGGCCTGACGTATCATGATGGGGCCCTGGTGACCACCGAGGCTGGCTACTACTACGTGTACTCCAAAGTGCAGTTGAGAGGTGTGGGCTGCCCCCAGGGGCTGGCCAATGGCCTCCCCATCACCCACGGGCTGTACAAGCGCACATCCCGATACCCCGAGGAGTTAGAACTGCTGGTCAGCCGGCGGTCACCTTGTGGCCGGGCCAACAGCTCCCAAGTCTGGTGGGACAGTAGTTTCCTCGGCGGAGTGGTACATCTGGAGGCCGGAGAAGAGGTGGTGGTCCGCGTGCCTGGAAACCGCCTGGTCAGACCACGTGATGGCACGAAGTCCTATTTCGGAGCTTTCATGGTCTGAAGGCTATGGCGACAATGGATTTTGTGGAGGGACCTATCAAGGACTCACCTCAAACCCAGCAACCGGGTTTGAAGTCCCCCCTTTAAGGAGCCCTGAACTCTGCAGGTGGTGTATTCGGAAGGGTGTGAACCGCTGAGCTGCTTTGGGCAATCTTCAAATCGGAGACCTAGAGACTTGGGGTATGAAACCCAGGAGTGTGGGGTCAGTCCATTTGCCTGATATTCAGGAAGAAAGAATAAAGCTGGAGTATTTATGCTTCTGATGCAGACACCAAGATTTGGGCTTTCTGGGTTTTGGGCTGGAGGTAAGAAACCTCTCCAGAGTGTCATCAGGACCATGGTGGCAGCACTTGGTCCACACTTGCCACCACACACTGGACTCTCCCATCCATCCACTGCGTTGGGGTTTCCAGTCACCAAAACAGCATTGGCCCTGGGCTGCAACTGGCCAGCTACCAGCTTCTGAGCACTACATCCTTCAGGGAGATCTTGATGGGACCTCAGTGCTCAGCCCAACCCGCAGCAGCGACAGACATGGCAGTAATGGTTGGTCAGAGGGGAAGGGAGAAAAGGGAAGAAAGGAGGAAATGCAGAAAAGGGGGGGGGGACAAAACCAAAAAACAAAACAAAACAAAGAATGAAGAGGCAGGGAAGGGAAGCGCCACCCTCCAGGGTGCTTTATTCAACACAATTAGAACAGATTGTGCCAGGCTTACTGGACCCCTGGGGTTGATGAAGACAGAGGGCTTGAGTTATGGCTCAGTGGGTCAAGTGCAGTTTTATGAGGATCTGAGTTTGAATCCCCAGAACCCATATAAAGACACAGATGTGGTGATGGACACTTGGCAGACCCATCAGGGACAGAGACAGGAGGAGCCCTGGGGTTCACTGGCCAGGCAGTCTAGCTATCAGTGAGCTCCAGGTTCAGGGAGAGACCTGTCCTATGAAAGGTAGCTAGGTCCTGAGGCTAATCTCTGACCTCACATGCAGGACACATGAATAACGAATAAAATAAAAACACTAAATAATAGTATTTGAGAGGCACTTTATGTGTTCTAATCATTTGTGCTTCTGCCTTTGTGTGTTTGTTTGTAGCCAGGGTCTCAAGTAGTCCAGGCTAGCTTTGAACTATATATTTCATATATTTTGAGGCAGTCTCATGCCTCCTGTCTAGGTTTCCCCAGCATCTAGAACTATAGCTGTTTGTTGCCCCAGTTGAGTATCTGGGCAGTTACCCCACACCGTCTAGAGGCAGAGGCCACACCTGAGAGGGTCAGGCTCCCCTGCTCAGGAGTCCCAGCCAGTCTTGCAACGCCAGTGGGAGGCGGAAAAGCCCCCAAGTACCCAGTCTCGCCCTCCATCGGAGTTTCCTTTATGCTTATCATGGCCTGTTTCCGTGCCTTTGATGAGACCAAGGTGTGGGACAGTGTATTTATAAAAAGCCACCAGCAGTTTCCGCTGTAAGAAAAAAAAAATCATTCTAGAACTTTCTCAGCCTTGAAGAGAATAGAGGGAGAGGAGGGGTGGGTGAGAAAGGGAAGAAGGTAAAAGTGTGAGGAGAGAGGTAAGAAAGAGGGCCAAGAAGGATGGGGGACAAGGGGTACCCTGGGGAGGCTGATCCTGGAGATGATCATTGGCAATTTCAGATAAAGCCGAGAGACAGGAAGTCCCTGGCCAAGACACTGCCCTACTTCTGAGTTTCTGAGGTTATCTAATGTGTTTCCTCTTCTTCCCCTGGGGCTCCACCACCCACTACTCTCTGGGACACCATTCTCCCCCCAGGAAGTTGCTGACCCTTCTTCCTTTTACCTCCTACCAAGACCCCCAAAATAAGGATGGTACAGCAATGTCGTAGGACGGTGCTACAGCCCACCCACCAGACACCACTGTTATGTGAGAGATGTCGTCTCAGAGAAATCTAATGTTTCTTATGTTCTGGAGTTGATGTTCAGAGTTCAAATCCCTGCTCTGCCACTTCCCAGCTGTGTGACTTTGACATCCATCCTTGGCATCTCTGGGCCTCAGTTTCCCCATCTATATAGCTTGGGCTGCATTGAGCTCTTTTATCGTTAGTAGCTATTCTTTATGTAAATATGATTGTTGCTGTGCTGCACATGTCTTCCCAGAAGTGGTGCTTTGGTGTCAGGCATGGGCACCTTCCTCCAAATTGTTGGTAAGAAGTGTCCCAGAGACCCAAAACAATACAAGCGATTGCCACTGCTCTGGATTGCCCACCAGAACTTGATAAAGACCCTATCATGTCGTCTTGCCCAGCTGTGAACTGTGTGGACTACAATAACTGGTTTGGCAAGATGTGCCCATTGGTATAATAGTGATGTGGGTGTTTTGGTGGCCACTAACCACTTTCTGGGTTGGTTTAAGGACCACTCCACAGGAGAAAAGTCACACCTGGTACTGTAAACCTAGCCAAGAACCCATGTTTTGGGGACTCACAGACCCCCAAGGATGAACTCACTGTTATTTTGCTACGTGGACATAGTGTGAAAATGCCCTCTAAATTAGTGTCTTGACATGCAACGATGATCCCAGACCTCATCAGAGAAGCTTCTTGATGCAGTGGACGACAGTTAATGCTGAAACTCACAACAGGTCGCAGTGCAGAGAGCAAGAGACTGAGGAATACTCAGTCACAAATGGGAAGTCTGGGTCACTTCCCACTCCAAGGCTCAGGGACCATCATGGACGAAGGAGCAGAAAGACTGTAAAAGCCTGACCAGGCAGTACCAGAGCAAACCAGTGTCTTCTGGCTGTGACAGGACCCAGCACCTGTGAACTACAGCAGCTGTGGTCAATGCACAGGATCAGCCTGGGCCGCCTTGCGCATGGAGGGGAGGGGCTCACGATCCCACCCCTAACTGAGGATCTGGGGTAGAAAGAGGCAGTATTTTTTCAAGGGTGTGGCTCCTAGGATGACCCTCACCCATGCTGGTGTGGCATTTGGCTAATATGTCTGAATGCTCAATCCCCAGTTAGCAGAACTATTTGCAAAGGATTGAGATGTGTGGCCTTGTTGGAGGAAGGGCCATGGGGTGGGCTTTGAGGAGTCAAAAGCATTGGTGCCTGCACACCAGCACGTACAGCACTCAGCTGCTGCTCCAGCAGCATGGCCGTCTTCTCCTGCCTTGGTGATAGCGGACTAACCTTGTGAGACTGTCAGCAAGCCCCAGCTAAGTACTTCCCTCTATCAGAGTTGCGTGGTCACCGTCTCCTCACAGCAATAGAGCAGTGAGTAGGACACTCGTATGGGCAGCTCTCATTGGACTAGGTATGTTATAACAAGGAAAAAAGGCTATGCAAGTGGAAGGGTGAGCACGAAAGGTCCTGGAGTTGAAGGGGGATAAATATGAACAAAACACAATATATACCTGTAATTATTCTCAAAGAATACATTGAAAATGCTAAAATAATCACGTGGGGCTTGTTTGGAGATCATTAGGAAGTTGTTCTTTTTGCCTCTCTTCCACTTCCCAAGCATGGAGAGATTTTTTTCCCCTCACAAGGTATTTCCACCATGACACATCCCAGCAGTCTCAAAACAGCAGGGACAACCACTCATGAACTGAAACTGCCTGAAACAAAACCAAAGCAAAATGTTTTCTCCCACATTGTCTCTGTCAGTTGTTAGAGTAACAGAAAACTGACTGTCATGATCATAGTTATGAGCTCACTTAAACTTCCAATTCATCTCAATTACTATACCAAAGGCAGCCTTGCACCATCCACAGGACACCAGTCAGAGTGTGTTTGTGAAGGGGAACTTAGCCAGGTTCCCCATTACCCAGGAGGCAGGCAGACCTCTGAGGCCAGCCAGATTTACAGAGTGAGTTCAAGGACAGCTAGGGATGTTATACAGAGAAACCCCGACTTGAAAAAAACAAAAAGAAAGAAAAGGGGGCTGGAGAGATGGCTCAGTGGTCAAGAGCACTGACTTCTCTTCCAGAGGTCCTGAGTTCAATTCCCAGCAACCACATGGTGACTCACAACCATCTGTAATGGGATCTGATGCCCTCTTCTGATATATCTGAAGATAGCAGCAGTGTACTCATATAACTAAAATATATAAACCTAAAAAAAAAAGAAAGAAAGAAAGAAAGAAAGAAAGGACGAAAGAAAGAAAGAAAGAGAGAGAGAGAAAAGAAGTAGGGAAGAAAGAGGAAAAAGGAAAGGGGTACATAGTAGCCAATATTCGTGTGTGTGTGTGTGTGTGTGTGTGTACATGTCCATGCAGTAGTACACATGTATCTGTGTGTGTATTTATGCATGTGGAAGCCACAGGTCAACCTTGATGTCATTCTTCAGGCATCATGCCCCTTGATTTTTAGGCAGCACCTCTTACTGACCTGAAGCATGCCCCAGTGAGCCTCCTGTCTCCTCCCCTCCAGTGCTGGAGTCACACATGCATATACGGAGAGATTATCTCTGTTGCATTGAATTACCCACACTCACACTGTGGGTGGCACCATTCCCTGGGCTTTGATCCTCAACTGTATAAAAGGGAACTGAGCTGCAGAGACACTCACTGCTGCTGTGTCTCCCCTACCTGGGTACACTGCACCCTTGAGCCATGAGCGGGACCTTCTTCTCTTAGTTGCTTTCATTAAGGTATGTCATATAGTCACATGAAAAGGAGCTAAGATACCCAGGAAGGTGGAGATTGTGACAAGCTGATGGGGTAGTTACTGTCCTTTTTGGGAAGGCCATCGCATGGGTCTCTCAGCACAGATGTCTCTCCTACAACACCCAAGCGTCTCTTACAGGGAGGCTGACTGTGAGCTGGCTTTTATCCTCACATCGGGCTCTAGATTTTATTAAAAAAAGAAAAAAAACCCAGCAATTGCCAATCAAAGCTCGCATGAGCAAGACCTAGCTGATACAACCTCCCACACCAGTGCTTTTCTCAGTGGCTGCTTCTTAAGAAACACAAATTCAGGCTGGTGTGTGGCATACATGAACCTCTCTCTACAAGAGTGCAGAAAGTCTTCATGTTCTTTTCTCATTGCTAATCCAACTCCATTTGTATCTGAAGATCTGGCTGCACCAGTGCTAAGGAGCATGGACCCGTGGGCACTCCATGGTTACCACCATCAGGAATGCTTGGCAGATGTGATTATCAACAGATCGGCACAAGACTAAACCATTAAATTTCTGTCCTGTGGGGAAGGGGCTCAGAGGCCCCTCCCTGAGGGTTGAAACTATTTAATTGTTCTCAGGACAGATCTTTTCCTCCATGGTGTGACTGCCTATAAGTTATACAAGTTCCGGGAAGCAACCCCAGTTACTTCTGTGCTTCACCAACCCACTTTTGGTTGCTATCTCTTCCTTGATTCTGTCATTGCCCTTTTGTAGGTTGAGTAGGTGTCTGATCATATCTCCCAAAAAAAGTTCACTCAACAACCAGGAGGCTGGGGGTGGCTGTCCAGCTGGGCGCCATTCAAACATGCTTCTTTCTCTGAACTGTCCAAGTTCCTGAGCTATGAAGGGTGGGAAAATCTATTACAGATGTAGACTGGAAGAGGAGAGGGGGATGGGCAGGTTGCTCAGTGGCAAATGGCCCAAGCAGTCAGAGGCCAGGCATGGAGAACTGAGGTCCCTAGGTACAGTGCATGTGTCTAGGTGCATGTGTCCAGGAGCATGACTGCTGGTACAGGTGTTCAGGTACACGTGTCCTCACATGCTCCTGCTCCAGCTGTCAGTCATCTCCACTCTATCAGTATTGCCAACTGAGCAATCTCTGCCAATACTGAACCGTGTGTGTGTGTGTGTGTGTGTGTGTGTGTGTGTGTGTGTGTGTGTGTGTGTAATATATATACAGGAAGCTGCCAGAGATGCCACTGAGTCACTTCCTGGTGGGGAACCTGCAGCCCCTCAGATGCCTTATAGAAATCCAAGACATTTTAATCTTTGAGTTCCCTCAAAACTCTTCTGGGAGGATTTTCATGTTCCCAGGACTCTCTCCAAAAATCAAAATGTAATTGACTTTGCCCTGTTACAGACTACATGTGTGCAGCACCCCCAAATAGATTTGCTAATATGCACCCAGATATCTTTGCTCCAATTTTCTTTCTACTGCTGTAATAAATGCCCTGACCAAAAACAACTCAGGAAGAAAAGAGAGTTGGCTTTGTTTCCACTCCCAGGTCACAGTCCATCACTGAGGGAAGACTAGGCAGGAACTCAAGGCAAGACCCGGGGGCAGTAGCCATGCAGAAAGGCTGTTCCCTGGCTCATCCATTCATGTCATGCCCAGTGAGTGTCATTATACATATCTGCTTACCTGCCTAGAGGTGGTGTTGCCCACAGGGGCCAGATCCTCCTGTCAATTATCAGTCAAAAAACTTTTCATATACATGGTCTCAGGCTGATCTGTTCTGATCTGACAATTTTCTTAGTAAAGGCTCCTTGCCCAATGATGCTAGACTGCATAAAGCTGACAAAGGTAAGTGGGACAATTTCCCAATGTGCATCTGTGAAGAGTTTCTTAATAGATGCTAAGGAGGTCAGTGGAGTGCAGCAATCTATTATAAATGGGGACTGGAAGAGGAGAGGGGGATGGGCAGGTTGCTCAGTGGCAAGTGGCACAAGCAGTCAGAGGCCAGGCATGGAGAACTGAAACCCCTGCCAGAATTGGAAGACTGGAAACTGTCTGGTTCTGTAACAAAATACCTGAGCCTCAATACTTTAAAAAAAAGGTTTACTGATAGCACAGCTCTGGGAAAGCATGTACCAACATCATGACATGATTGACACCAAGGCAATGAGAGGTAAGGGGACCAGGACAGGATGCCACATTGTTTCCCTCAAAAGTATGAGTTCTGGCTTGCATCTGGAGGTGACTCTGTGACACAGCTTTCTGTACCCAGATCCTGTGGGTAGAGAGCTGGATTCTCAGAAGTGTGGGCAATTCTGAGAGCACAGGTGATACCACCTCTTCGGCTCCATTCCTGGTCCAAGAGCAACCTGCTTGGAGCCCTCTGGACACAGGAACCAAGGATCAATCTGGGACAGGATCCTCATAGTTTCAGTCTGTGCCAGGAGCTGTCTCTGTGCCACAGCTCTCTGTACCCAGATTCTGCTGGGAGAAAGCCAGTCTCCAGGAGTGCTGACACGGGCTTACAGGAGGGTCAATCCACTGACGGAGACAGCAAGACCAGCAAACACCAGAGATAGGCAGATGCTGAGAGACAAGGGCAAGAACCTAAGCAACAGAAACCAAAGCCGCTTAGCATCAACAGAATGCAGGTCTCCCACCATAGCCAGCCCCGGATACCCACACTGGAAAATTTGATTTTGATTTGAAACCACAACTCATGATGATGTTAGATGACTTTAAGAAGGACATAAATAGAAATACAGGACAGCAAGATAAACAAGTAAAAGCCCTTAAAGAAGAAACACAAAATTCCCTTAAAGAATTACAGGAAAACACAACCAAAAAGGTGAAGGAATTGAGCAAAACCAATAAGGATCTAAAAATGAAAATAGAAACAATAAAGAAATCACAAAGAGAGACAACCCTGAAGATAGAAAACCTAGGAAAGAGATCAGGAGTCATAGACTCAAGCATTACCAACAGAACACAAGAGATAGAAGAGAGGATCTCAGGGACAGAAGATATCATAAAAAACAAAACAAAACAAAACAAAACAAAAAACTGACAAAACCATCAAAGAAAATGCAAAACACAAAACCTCCTAATGCAAAACATCCAGGAAATTCAGGACACAATGAGAAGATCAAACCTAAGGATAATAGGTATAGAAGAGAGTGAAGATTCCCAACTTAAAGAGTCAGTAAACATTTTTGACAAAATTATAGAGGAAAACTTCCCTAACCTAAAAAAAAAGAGATGCCCATAATCACACAAGAAGCCTACAGAACTCCAAATAGATTGGACCAGAAAAGAAATTCCTCCCATCACATAATGGTGCACAAATGAACAAAACAAAGGAAGAATATTAAAAGCAGTAAGGGGAAAATGTCAAGTAACATATAAAGGCAGACCTATCAGAATTACAACAGACTTCTCAACAGAGACTATGGCAGACTTCTGCCAGAAGATCCTGGGCAGATGTCTAAGACAGACCCTAAGAGAACACAAATGTCAGCCCAGGCTACTATAGCCAGCAAAATTCTCAATTAACATAGATGGAGAAAACAAGACATTCCATGAAAAAACCAAATTTAAACAACATCTTTCCACAAATTCAGCTCTACAAAGGATAATAGAAAACTCCAACACAAGGAGGGAAACTACACCCTGGAAAAAGCAAGAAAGTAATCTAATTTCAACTAACCCAAAAGAAGATAGCCACACAAACATAATTCTACCTCTAACAACAAAAATACAGGAATCAAAAATCATTGTTCCCTAATATCTCTCAACATCAATGAATTCAATTCCCCAATAAAAAGACATAGACTAACAGACTGGGTATGTAAAGAAGACCCAGCATTTCATTGCATACAGGAAACACACCTCAGTGACAAAGACAGGCACTACCTCAGAGTAAAAGGCTGGGAAAAAAACTTTACAAATAAATGATCCAAAGAAACAAGCTGGAGTTACCATTCTAATAACGAATAAAATTGACTTTCAACCAAAGTCATCAAAAAAGATAAGGAAGGACACTTCATATTCATCAAAGGAAAAACCACCAAAATGAACACTCAATCTTAAATATCTACACTCCAAATGCAAGGGCAACTACATTTATAAAAGAAACCTTACTATAGCTCAAAGCACACATTGCACCTCACACAATAATAGTAGGAGATTTCAATACTCCATTCTCATCAATGGACAGATCATGGAAACAGAAATTAGAGACATGGAGAAACTAACAGAAGTTATGAAACAAATGGATTTAACAGATATTTATAGAACATTCCATCCAAAAACAAAAGGATATACTTTCTTCTCAGCAACTCATGGTACCTTCTCCAAAACTGACCATATAATTAGTAAAATAAAAAAAAAATAGGCCTCGGGGTTGGGGATTTAGCTCAGTGGTAGAGCACTTGCCTAGCAAGCACAAGGCCCTGGGTTCGGTCCCCAGCTCCAAAAAAAAGAAAAGAAAAAAGAAAAAAAAATAGGCCTCAACAGATACAGGAAGATAGACATAATACCAGACATCCTATCAGATCACCACACATTAAGACTGGTCTTCAATAACAACAATAATGACAGAAAGCCCAAATATACATGGAAGTTGAAAAACTCACTACTCAATGACAACTTGGTCAAGGAAGAAGTAAAGAAAGAAATTAAAGACTTCTTAGAATTTAAAATGAAGATATAACATACCCAGACTTATGGAACACAATGCAAGCAGTGCTAAGAGGAAAACTCATAGCTCTGAGTGCCTGCAGAATGAAACAGGAGAGAGCACATATCAGCAGCTTGACAGCATACCTAAAAGCTCTAGAACAAAAAGAAACAAATACACCCAAGAGGAGTAGAAGGCAGAAAATAATCAAACTCAGGGCTGAAATCAACCAAGTAGAAACAAAAAGGACTATACAAAGAATCAACAAAATCAGGAGCTGGTTCTTTGAGAAAATCAACAAGATAGATGAACCCTTAGCAAAACTAACCAGAGATCACAGAGTGTGTATCCAAATTAACAAAATCAGAAATGAAAAGGGAGACATAACTACAGAATCAGAGGAAATTCAAAAAATCATCAGATCCTACTACAAAAGCCTATATTCAACAAAACTAGAAAATCTGGAGGAAATGGACAAGTTTCTAGACAGATATCAGGTACCAAAGTTAAATCAGGAACAAATAAACCATCTAAACAACCACATAACTCGTAAAGAAATAGAAGCAGTTATCAAGAGTCTCCCAACCAAAAAGAGCCCAGGACCAGATGGGTTTAGTGCAGAATTTTATCAGACCTTCATAGCAGAACTCATACCAAACTATTTCACAAAAGAGAAACAGGGGTTGGGGATTTAGCTCAGTGGTAGAGCGCTTGCCTAGCAAGCACAAGGCCCTGGGTTCGGTCCCCAGCTCCAAAAAAAAAGAAAAGGGAAAAAAGAAAAAAAAATAAAGAGAGAAACAAACAGAGCACTACCAAATTCCTTCTATGAAGCCACAATTACTCTAATACCTAAACAACACAGAGGTCCAACAAAGAAAGAGAACTTCAGACCAATTTCCCTTATGAATATCAATGCAAAAATACTCAATAAAATTCTTGCAAACCGAATCCAGGAACACATCCAAACGTTCATCCATCATGATCAAGTAGGCTTCATCCCAGGGATGCAGGGATGGTTCAATATTCGCAAATCCATCAACTTAATCCACTATATAAACAAACTCAAAGATTAAACACCATATGATCAATTGACATAATTCAACAACCATCCATGATAAAAGTCCTGGAAATATCAGGAATTCAAGGCCCATACCTAAACATAGTAAAAGCAATATATGGCAAACCAGTAGCTAACATCAAACTAAACGAAGAGAAACTTGAAGCAATTCCATTAAAATCAGATCAAAGGGGTTCAATTGGAAGGGAAGAAGTCAAAATATCACTATTTGCAGATGATATAATATGTACTTAAGTGACCCCAATAGTTCCACCAGAGAACTACTAAACCTGATAAACAACTTCAGCAAAGTGGCTGGGTATGAAATTAACTCAAACAAATCAGTAGCCTTCCTCTTCTCAAAGTTTAAAAAGGCTGAGAAAGAAATTAAAGAAATGACACCCTTCACAATAGTCCCAAATAACATAAGATACTTCAGTGTGACTCTAACCAAACAAGTGAAAGATCTGTATGACAAGAACTTCAAGTCTTTGAAGAAAGAAATCAAAGATGATCTCAGAAGATGGACAGATCTTTCATGCTCATGGGTTGGCAGGATTAATATAGTAAAAATGGTCATTTTGCCAAAAGCAATCTACGGATTCAATGCAATCCCCATCAAAATTCCTACTCAATTTTTCATAGAGTTAGAAAGAGAAATTTGCAAATTCATTTTGAATAAAAAAAAAAACCAGGATAGCAAAAACTATACTCAATAATAAAAGAACTTCAGAGAGAATCACCATCCCTGACCTCAGACAGTATTACAGAGTGATAGTCATAAAAACAGTACAGAGACAGGCAGATAGACCAGTGGAACAGAATTGAAGAACCAGAAATGAACCCACACATCTACGGTCACTTGATTTTTGACAAAGGAGCCAAAACCATCCAATGGAAAAAAGAGAGCATTTTCAACAAATAGTGCTGGTTCAACTGGCGGTCAGCATGTAGAAGAATGCAAATCGATTCATTCTTATCACCCTGTACAAAGCTTAAGTCCAAGTGGATCAAGGACCTCCACATCAAACCAGATACACTCAAACTAATAGAAGAAAAAGTGGGGAAGAACCTCAAACACATGGGCACTGGAGAAAATTTCCTGAACAAACACCAATGGCTTATGCTCTAAGATCAAGAATCAACAAATGGGATCTCATAAAACTGCAAAACTTCTGTAAGGCAAAGGACCCTGTCATTAGGACAAAATGGCAGCCAACAGATTGGGAAAAGATCTTTACCAATCTTACATCTGATGTAAGGCTAATATCCAAAATATACAAAGAACTCAAGAAGTTAACTCCAGAGAATCAAATAACCCTATTGAAAAATGGCGTACAGAGCTAAACAAAACATTCTCAGCTGAGGAATATTGAATGGCCAAGAAGCACCTAAAGAAATGTTCAACTTCCTTAGTCATTAGGAAAATGCAAATCAAAACAACCCTGAGATTCCACCTCACACCCGTCAGAATGGCTAAGATAAAAAAAAAAAAAAAAAAAAAAAAAAAAAAAACACCTCAGGTGACAGCAGATGCTGGCAAGGATGTGGAGAAAGAGAAACACTCCTCCATTGTTGCTGGGATTGCAGACTGTTACAACCACTCTGGAAATCAGTCTGGAGGTTCCTCAGAAAATTGGACATTCCATTACCTGAGGACCCATCTATACCTCTCCTGGGCATATACCCAAAAGATGCTCCAACATATAACAAAGACACATGCTCCACTATGTTCATAGCAGCCTTATTTATAATAGCCAGAACCTGGAAAGGATTCAGATACCCTTCAACAGAGAAATGGGTTCAAAAAAATGTGGTACATCTACACAATGGAGTACTACTCAGCTATCAAAAACAATGACTTCATGAAATTCATAGGCAAACGGAATGAATTAGAAAATATCATCATGAGTGAGGTAACAGAATCACAGAAAAACATGGTATGAACTCATTGATAAGTGGATATTAGCCAAAAAGCTCAAATTACCCAAGATGCAATCCTCAGGAAGCTCAAGAAGAAGGATGACCAAAATGCAGATATTTCCACTCCTTCTTAAAAGGGGGAACAAAAATAAACATAGGAGTGGATATGGAGGCAAAGTTTAGAGCAGAGACAGAAGGAACGGTCATTCATAGCCTGCCCCACATGTGGTCCATATATATACAGCCACCAAAAGTAGGTAAGATTGATGAAGCTAAAAAGTGTATGCTGAAAGGGACTGGATTTAGATCTCTCCTGAGAGACATAACCAGAGCATGTCCAATACAGAAGTCAATGCTAGCAGCAAACCAGTGAACTGAGAACAGGACCCACTTGGGGGGAATTAGAGGATGTATTGAAAAAGCTGAAGGGGCTTGCAACCCCATAAGAACAACAATGCCAACCAACCAGAGCTTCCAGGGACTAAGCCACTACCCAAAGACTATACTTGGACTGAGCCAGGGCTCCAACTGCATATGTAGCATAGAATAGCCTTTTTGGGGCACCAGTGGAAGGGGAAGTCCTTGGTCCTACCAAGATTGGACCCCAGTGCAGGGGAATGTTGGGTGGAGGGGCACTGAGGGAGGGTAGATGGCAGGGAACACACTTATGGGGCAGGGGAAGGGAATAGGGGACATATGGACAGGAAACCTGGAAAGGGAATAACATTTGAAATGTAAATAAATATATCCAATAAAAAAGGTAAATTTTAAAAATCCAATTTAAAAAAAAAAGAAAGAAAAGAAATGATGTCTTTTTTCCATTGGATGGTTTTAGCTCCTTTGTCAAAGATCAAGTGACCATAGGTGTGTGGGTTCATTTCTGGGTCTTCAATTCTATTCCACTGATCTACCTGTCTCTCTCTGTGCCAATACCATACAGTTTTTTTTAATCACTATTGCTCTGTAATACAGCTTGAGGTCAGGGATGGTGATTCCCCCAGGAGTTCTTTTATTGTTGAGGATAGTTTTTGCTGTCCTGAGGTTTTGTTATTCCAAATGTTTTGGCAAATTGACCTTTCTAACTCTTTGAAGAATTGAGTTGGAATTTTGATGGGGATTGTATTGAATCTGTAGATTGCTTTTGGCAAAATGGCCATTTTTACTATATTAATCCTGCCAATCCATGAGCATGAAAGATCTGTCCATCTTCTGAGATCATCTTTAATTTCTTTCTTCAGAGACTTGAAGTTCTTGTCATACAGATCTTTCACTTGCTTGGTTAGAGTCACACCAAGATATTTTATATTATTTGGGACTATTGTGAAGGGTGTCATTTCCCTAATTTCTCACTCAGCCTGTTTATTCTTTGAGTAAAGGAAGGCTACTGATTTGTTTGGGTTTATTTTATAACCAGCCACTTTGCTAAAGTTGTTTATCAGGTTTAGGGGTTCTCTGGTGGAATTTTGGGGTCACATAAGAATATATATTATATATACATATATATTATGTATATGTGTATATAATATATATGTATATATATTCTGATATTACTTTGGATCCCCAAAATTGTTTGCATGAGAGAGTCCACATGTAAGATACTGAGGAATGCCCCCATTGGTTCTGATTGGTAAATAAAGAAAGATGCCGGCAGCCAATGACTGAACAGAGCAGACAGAGGTGGGACTTTAGGGTTTCCAGGCTTGGGACCTGGAGGAAGAGAAAGGAGGAGAGATCTGCCATGCCAGGAGAGTGTGGAGGAGAGGAGAGACACCATGCCTGAGCAGAGTCCAGTACAAAGAGGCTTGGCTAAATGGGAAGGAGCCGAGAGAACGGGGCCCAGAGCCTGACCAAGTTGTTTGCCAAATAATAGAGGAACTTGGCTTCTCGATTTCTGAAGTACCAGAAAGGTTGCTGGTATAATAGACCTGATTTACCCGCTTTTTAAATTCAAGATCTTCCCTTCTCACTATTCTCTTGGCTACCCAGCCAGCTTCTCATGTACCTCTGAGTGAGCTGCTCTATTACCCAGTCTTAAAGACAGAAGCCTGTACCTTCTTGGTGGTTAGTTCCTGCCACAGAATTTCCTCCTTAGGGTTCTGGTTCCTTCTTTCCTACGATGCCTCTCTGCTACCTAAAAGTCGTGCAGTCAAGAATTCACCCTTCTCCTTGGCCTAAGTCTGAAATGCCCTTGGAATAGGAAGAAGAGTGGGGTGGAGGAGAGGGGAGGGAACTGAAGTGGGTGGGGTTGAGTGGAGGGAACAGGGGTCAAGTGGGTTGGGGTAGAAGGAAAGAAACTAGGCACTGGAAATAAGTGGTGTGTTATGTGTGCATGTGTGTATGCGTGTGCGTAAGTAGGTAGCTATATGACTAAGGCAGAGACCGCCTATGCTGGAATTATTCCAGATTCTTCTGTTGTGACTGAATATTATTTCACTCGCAACATACGCAACATAGTTGTCTCCTCCACCCATTTCCCTCCCCGTCTTCTCCTCCTCCTCTATCTCCTCCATCTCCTTCCCCATCTCCTTCTCCTTCTCCATCTCCTCTTCTCTTCTCTCTCCTCCTCCATCTCCTCCATTTCCTCACAGTCATCCTCCATCTCCTCCTCCATGTCCAGATTTACATGGTTCTGAAAATTCAAACTCATATCCTTATGCTTTACCCACTGAGCCATTGTACAAACCCATGTTACCTTTTATAATGCATTCTGCCTAATGGAGTCTGTCTTCTGAGTGGAATATTTCTAACAGGGCAATTGGAATAAAAATAAAATATGAATCTATGTAACTTGAGTGTTTCTAAAAACTACAATTTTAAAATAGAGAAGAAAGAATGCAAGACCTGGAGGATAGGGCCGAGAACCATGAAATGCTGACACATGATATTTGGAGCCCTAAAGAACTCACTGAGGATGTGGTCCTTGCTCAAGACCAACCAGCACCATCACGGACAGGGAGGAGCTCAATAGCTCTCCACCCCTTCCCTGTCAGTTTTTCTCAGAGATTTTCCATAGAACACTACACACCCATGGGCAGTGCTGAGACAAGTTCTCACTTTTAGAAATTGAAGCGAGTTCCACCCCTCACACCTTCCCCAACTCCTCTTCAAATTCATAACCTTAGAGACACAGATACACATATCAATGAACCAAGTAAAGAGGAATCCACAGAGTGAGGTGGAGTCTTCACTAGCTGTACAAGTACATATCTGAAGGAGTATTAGTATCCTGAATGCATAAAGAATTTTAAAAAGAGTCAAGAAAGCAAATGATCCAATTTGAAAATGGCTTATGGTTGAAAGTGGCCTATGGATATGAACATAGAATTCTCAAAAAGAGAAATAAAAATGGCTAAGAAGTGGTTCTAAAAAATTAATCACCCCTAGCTTTAGGGAATACAAATCAGAACGACAGAAAAGCTTCATCTTACCTCTGTCTGTTGAAAACAGACAGCCAATCTTGGAGGAGATTAGGAAAAGGGGACCCTCCACCTAGTGAAGCCCCTCTATAATCAGAGTGCAGAATTCTCCAAAAGCTAAAAGTGAATCTTACGTATGATGCATTGAAGTTGAAATTTTTGGTTTCTTTGGAAAGTCAGTTGTATCTGATGGTGTTTTGCTGGGACAAACATGTGAAAGAGTGTTTTCCTGAAGCAGACACCGGGGAAAGGATGTTATGCTAAAGCAAGTGCATGAAAGGACAAGTGATGAAGGATTATTAGCTAAAGACACTCATGCATTGGTTCACCTTCCATGTGTTGTTGAGGGTCCGTTTGTCATGACTCCATAGAAAGAAACACCCCCAAAACTTCCCGGTGATGTGCCTGCAGCTTCTCGCCACTTCTGTGGACTCAGGCCAATTGACGGTGATGTCAGCTGATTCAGACTCACGTGGAGTTTTGCCAAGACAGACTCTCGTGCTGAAGTAAGACACATGATGAGGCAAGACCTGTAGAGGACGTGTGGTGTTTGAAGGGAGTATAAATGGGACTTAACTAACCGAGAGAGGGGCTTTCTTGTAGAGATAGCTTTACAACACTTCTTGGTCTCTCATCTTCGCTGATCTTTGCTTAATAAAGAGGCACAGCCAACAATTCCTGGAATCCCTGGTGGTCCTGGTTCCTCCTGCTGACCCTGCTCTTTTGGCTGAGGTCTGGCTGTTCCTCCTAGGTCATGCCACTTATGTGAATTGAGCTGCTGATTTCCTGACAAAGCAGATGGGATTTTGCTCCAATGAAAAATTTCTAAACAGGTCCACTTCCCCCATATCCTAATAACTTTTCTTTTCAGCTACCTCTGGTGGGTGGTTGGCTAGAAGGGAGGTTAAAACTTTTAAGAACCTATATTAAAAGTAGGTTTTGGAAAAATTAAGGTTACAACCCATCTATACCACTCCCTGTTATCTGTCCAAAGGACTCATCCTACTTCACAGTTACACACTCAGCCATGTGCATTGCTCTATTCACAGTAGAAGAAATGGAAACAAGCTAATGTCTTTCAACAGATGAATGGATAAGGAAAATGTGGTACAAGGACACTATGAAATAACTATTCAGCTATAAAGAAGAATGAAATCATGAACTTGGCATGTAATTGGATGGAAATGGAAAATGTTACACTCACTGAAGCAATCCAGAGTAAACATGGGAAAGTCTAAAGGGATCATGGCAGGAAAAGTGGGAATTTGGAAATTGGTAGACTTAACTAGGCAGTGGGGAGGAAGCACAATAAAGAGAGAAGGGGAGAGAGGGGTTAACTAAAGATGCTGGAAAAGCCAGAGGGAAGTGTAATGTTAGATGTTTACTTAAAACACATATACAATGTGTAGATCTATGAGTGTGCGCTTTAAATGGAGTAATGTGACTTGGAGCATTGGTGCCCCCCAGAAGTGCCATAAATAATTTACCCAAATCCCCAGTGTCAGGCATTAGAAACATACATCTCTTCAAGTTGTCTTTCAGGGGAGCCCATGTTGCTTCAGTCATGACGTCTCATCCCAGCAGTAGTAACCCTAACTAGCATATCTACCAACTATGAACAGCAGCAATGACCAACACAGCCAGATAAACCTAACTGTGCAATAGGGCACTTACATCTTGGATGCCACCAACAGCCATCTAATTGGACTTAAGCCCCATGAAGTAGGAGAGAATGCACTAACCCAGCCAAGTACCCGTGACTGGAGAGGTATAGACCCTAGAGAAGAGCCTACTACTGCCATTTTTCTAAAACAATATACAATCTAGTTCCCTGGGGGTTTCATTTATTTTATTATTTTTTAAATATGTGTATGTTTGTGTTTGTGAGGATGGCTGCAGAGGCCAGAAGAGGCCAGATCCCCTGGAGTGAAAGTTTCAGACTGTGGTACCATGCAAGAACAGAAAGGGCCTTTACTTGCAGAAGTCTATCTCTGGCCTGTTTGCTTGATTCTTGTTTCTGTTTTCCTTTTATTGCTCTTATACTGGAGGCAGGTCTCACTGTGCATTTGGCCTTAGCCCCTGAGGGATGTTATTACAGCTCTGTGTTCAGCCTCAATAGCTTGATCATTCTTAAATTATATTTTAGTGTTATTGTGCCTTCGGGGTTCATGCTGTGATGTGAGTAATATTTTGGAGTCAGGACTCAAGCGCTCACCAACAAGAGCCAAAAGTCCTTAGCTACCACACCCTCACACCATTATGCACCCAAGTTCCCTGAAACCCTGAGCTGGGAAAAACCTTCCCCCTTCAGTTGCTTTTGTCAGCTCAGGACTGTGAGAAAAGTCTCTAATACACATAGCTAGCATATTGTGTGTGCATGAAGATGTATGTGGTGACTGGGAGTTGATATCACAGGTATTCCTCCATTGCTCTCACCTTATTTTTTCTTATTTTTACATTTTGACACAGGGTCTCACTCTGGAAACCTGGCTAGCCTAGAACTCACAGTGATCCACCTGTCTTAGCCTCCTAAGTGCTGGGAACCCTCTTTTCTCCTTTCTTAAGGCAGAATCTCTCACTGAACTCAGAGCTCATCCATAAGCCAGACCATCCAGCCAGTGAACCCCAGAGACCCTCTTGTCTCTGCCTCTCCAGCACTGGTGTGATAAACATGTGTTACAACCCCCAGCTTTTCACGTGGGTACAGGGGACCTCATGCTATGCAGCAGCCTCTGAAGCAACCAAGCTATCTCTCTGTTAGGATTCAAGAATCACTTAAGGAAGACTCCAGACTCAAATAGTATGCAAGTATAGAGTGTTTATTCTGCAGAAACAATCAGCATGCCAGGGTCACCACTGCTTCAGAATAGCAACCACAGACAAAGACATTCAGGCCCCTTTTATAACAGAACTTGCTTATTAAACCTACTTGCTTCTAAGATAACAGATATCTAAACCTAAAGTACATTCCAAGGGGTTGTAAAATCCATTAACCAAAGGGCATGAAGAAGGAACTAAAGATTTATACCACAGGTGAAAAAACAGAAGATAAAATATTGACTGGGTTTATCTATACAAAATTTCAAGGACAACTTAATTATGGTTTTTAATTCTCCATGAACCAATACGTTAGTAACAAATGAATGTTTAGCCAGATAATTACTCCTAGTGGATATGCATGTAGACATTCTCTGTTATAAACCTCTTATTCCATTTATGTGCAAACCTGTAGTGAGCATTTTACCATGGGAATCATGATTCTGAAAGTCATACAGATGACTAGAACAAAGAGCAGAGACAGGCCTCCTTCCCCTTTCTTCCTGAGACTTCAATTTAGAGCCTTGCAATTCCTGAAGAGATAGAACAAAGGCTACTTTACCTAGCCTCCCGCTGTTTTACTATGAGGTGCTAAACCGGAGACTGCAGCTTCTAACCTCAGAGCAACTCAGGCAGATCCATTGTAGAAGCAAAGTACCTTACACTTATGATGGGTAGATGGTTTATTATTATATTGATAATAAAAGATAATCTAAGACCACATTAATGGGTGCTGGGATGCCTCATGTGGGCTGCATTCCTGCATCCTGAATGATTAACCACAGGATGGACTATCCAGTACAGATGGCCTATCCTGAGATAAGATATCTCCCATTCATGTGGCTATCTTTAAGCCATTCCTCTAGTGGGAAATTTTATTGTCTTGTTCCTGGACTTTGAGGTCTTCTACTGGAACAAATGGTTTATTTTTTTCTCCACTAGATTCTGAGTGGAGACAAAATGGGATAAAAAGGTCTCTTCATTCTCTAGCCTTGTTGCCATTATTTTGTGGTATCAGTATTTTGAAATATGCTTCCCCTGACCAGGTCCAAGTGTGCTACTATTTGTGTGTGTGTGTGTGTGTGTGTGTGTGTGTGTGTGTGTGTGTGTGTATGCACACGCGCACGCACAGGAATGAGAGAGGGGGAGGGTGAGAGAGGGGGAGGAGGTCTGGCAGGCCCAAACGTGGAGAACATGTCACCACCGTATCGCCTGGTCTTTCTTCTTACTTTTGTCTCCCTTATTTGGCCATTTCCTCATTCCTGAGACTGACTGCCAAGGCTGAACCACTAGACTCCCTTATAAATAGACAAAAACAGAGATAAGGAAGCTGAAAGTTTTGCTCTTGAAGGAGGTCACCTGGTGTTTTCTTTCTGAGCTGTAGATTCTGGGGCCATGAGTGACAAGGTGACCAAATGACAGCCACACTCTCCTCAACCAGCAGATATGGCTCAGATTCCTCCTTCTGTCTCAAAAGCTTAGGCTCTTAGGAATGGAAAGGATTTGCCACACAAGCAAGAAAAACCCAGGTTTAACTCCCAGAATCCACAAAAGAAATGGTAGCATGTGCCTATAATTCCAGCACTGGGGAGTCAGAGACAGGAGCACCTCTGGGGCCCAATGGCCACCTGCCTAGTGAATCAATGAGCTCTGGGTTCGGTAAAAGATTGTCTGGAAATGCCTAATAGCAAATGCTTTTAATCTCAGCCCAGAGGCAGGCGGGTTTCTGAATTCAAGGCCAGCCTGGTCTATATACCAAGTTCCAGGATAACCAGTATTAAGGTCTTGAAGCAGAAGGAAGAGTACCTTGATGAACTGAAGCTGAGAGACACCACAAAGTCATACCTTGCAATAGGCTTCATGCAAGAGATTTATGGGATGGGTGGAGGATTATACAGAGGTTGCTCTGAAAGAGGGCAGAAGGGAAAAGGAGGATGGGCTGTGAAGGCAGTGGCTTCTCATAAAGGTATATATAGTGCATGCATATAAAATATACAACTTCTGTGGGACAGTGGACCATGCCAGGAAACTTGGTAAGCTACATCAGAGAACCCAGAATTTGTGTACACACCTGAGCTGGTAGGTGTCTCCCTGCTCCCTACTGGATTCCTGGCTGGGGACACATGCCATACTCCCCACACCAGTCACACAGCCCAGAACAGAGGTCTCCATGCCAATGAGGTGCCTCGAGGCCCTGAGTAAACCCTCAGTTTACTCGACGATTCTCTCTTCCTGGCCATTCCTCCCTGCAAAGGTGTTTAATCTCTGGTCCACCCTGAGAAGTGGGTATGCATCCATTTTCCACAATGAACAGTCAATAAACAGTATGGATAAACATGGACTGTCTCTTTCATCAAAAATCACTGTGTGGAGCACGGAGAAGACCTTTGCCTATAGAGCTACAGCCTAAGTCTCCCTTAGAAGGCTTCTCTGACAACTTCCAGACAACCACTGCTACCTTTACCAATAAGCTAAGAGGGAGTTCATCATTTCCCCACCCCCAGGTTTGTTGTAGTCCTCAGCTCACAGGCCCCCATCAATCCTGACCTTGTTGTGGACCCATGGACCCCAACTCTTCTGTGTGACACCCCAGCGGTGACTGGGTACCCGAGAGTCAGGAAACCCCAACTTCTGCATCTCCCATCCTAGGTTACATTTTCCCACCCCCTGCACAGTGCTCAGCACTTCCCTAAAGCCCAGCACCCAATGGTGGCAGCATGGGTGCAGTCAAGTGCCCCGTGTTTTGCCTTCCCAGCAGCCGTGCCCAGCACTTCATTGGCAGGGCAGAATGCAGACCCACAACTTTTGGCAACTGGTGATGCCATAGGTGCTGTCACTGCATTACTGAAAGTGGGTTGGAGGGAGGGGACTGTGCCAGCAAACTTGGTATGGTCCAGTGAGTTCAGAAACCCTGGCATCCTCATATCAGAGGAAAGTAGGTGTTTTACCTACTCCAGACCAGGTTCCTGTCCTATAACAAATGATCACGACATCCCATGGAGAGGACCATCACGATCAGTCATGTAGGGGCAGCACCTGAAGCCCCTCCACATGCAGATGAGGCATCCTTAACATCTCAGACCAACCCAATAGAAAGCATCTGCTTTTAGACCCCAACCCACCTCAGAATAAATATAAAACCCTGTCCACAAGAAATAAAGCATGAGCGTTATTTCAGCAAAGGTCGCCCGAGAGCATGCGTCATATAGACCTGTAACACTTTGGGAAAGAGGATTCTCTCCCAAAGCTTTCCCACTGGAAACTGCTCAAGCATGCATCAGTCACTTCCTTTTCTGTAACCCTGATCTTGGCTTCTAGCTGCCTCACTGCATGAACTCTGGAGCAGCAGTGGCTCCAGCTTGCCTAGATCCTATGCACCCTGCTGGCTAGCTGAGCCCCACCCCTAGTGCCCCCTGCCCCATGCCCCATGCTGGGTACACTGAGGAAGATCAACTTCTCTTCAAAGAGAGCCAAAGCCCCCCAGATCTCTGCAGACACTGTTTCATACACAGACCAGCAGGGGGAGTTAGGTTTTCCAACATTTTCTCTCTTACTTATTATAAGGCAAGGAGATATTTAGGCGAAACTGACGAGGCTGTGCTCTTTAGACTGCTTCCTGATGTCTGGAGCATCCACACTGTGGGGGCACTGTTGATCCTCAGGCTAGCAGTTGGTAATCTTATTACAATAGCTGATTAATTGTTTGATTAGTGATTTTTGTAATTTGTTATTGGAGAAAAGTAGAGAAGAAATTGATAAAGCAGAGAGCCATTAGTTAAAGAAAATAATGACGGAGATGGGGAAGGGCAATATTCACTTACATAAGGGGTTCTCAAAGACCCAGAGGCTGGAGGCATTGAGCTGTTCCTTATGATTTTGGAGTTCTGAAGTCATTGGATTTTGTTTTTTATTATGCCCAAATGGTGGACAGAGAAGCAGCTTTCCTCTTGGAGGAAAGGACAAAGACTACCTGTTTCAGCTGACAGAACATCCATTCCTGGTTGGTTGTGGAGTACCACAACAGTCAAGGGGTCGTTTGTCCTGGAAGGCTAAATATGGTTTGGAACAGCCATTGGAAGTCCAGGATGACCTGGGAAAAAAATTGATGATACAGTGGTGACACCCACAGTTATTCCTGTAACAGACAGAATCACCTTTTATTATGTTGGCCAGCAATTAAGTCCACAAATGGAGTCAGTAGGAGCTCTTCTTCTATCACCCCAACATGGGGAAGAGAAATACAAGTGCACAAACTCTTGACCAACTAACAGGTAGATGATGATAGACTTGAGTACCACAAAGAATTGAGATGTTGTGGATGGTAGACACTGGGTATAGATGGGTTGTTGAGGATTAAGGGATTTTTGCAGTCTAAGAAATTTAACACTACTACAAACTGTGTCCTAGATGCCTTTTACCATGCCACAGAGGGTGATATGAGAAAGGAAGGGAATTGTGACAACACAACACGCAGTTGGTGATTGGTGAGGTAAGGTTATTTTCAAGGTTATGGGAGAAGCCGTAAGTGGCAGTTATGAGCTAGTACCAGGGGGAACAGCAGCCAACAATCCTCAAAGTGGCCAGGTTAGTTGATGTTGAGGAGCCATTAGGCCGATGTCAGGGTCTGAAGCAGGAAATGAAACGACAGGTTTGTATTATTAGGAGAGGAGATGTTAAAGAAGTTATGACCTTGGAGAAATGTTGACGCACCTCCTCTACCTCCCCTGCCTCCAGGGGTTTAGTTGGGGACATATTTTCTCTTGGTTCTAATCATGCTCACCTGATGCCAGGTATCGAGCAAACAGTAAAGGTTAAGCAACCAAGCTTCTTTCCTACCTAGGACCCATGGGTCCAGGTATAGTAGTAAAGGGCTGCAATGTCCATAATGGAGAGAATCGGAACAAGCATGCATAACTGACAAATAGCATTGGCGAGACCAGCATGGGCAGCCTCCAGATCTGTCTGGTCATAGCGGACATTGTCAAAAAAATTATTAAAGGAAGGAGGAGGGGTGGAGAAGTGTGATGGGAAGTCTAACTGGCTCCTGACAGCCTGCTAAGGAACAATTTCATAACCGTATATGGTAGGACTGTTTGTTGCAAGTGAACATTTCTTGAACCTCAAATCTCCATATGTGAGACTTACTCTGGGCAGAAACAGACAAGAGGATTAGGAGGAAAAGTCTAAGTCCTATCCATTAGAGTCCAGCATGGCTGCCAGGGTGAAACCTTGTTCTTCTGGAACTAGGGACAAGGTGGTCGACCTTGGTGTTCTGTGAAACTTAAGGGAACAGGACCCTGTTGGCGTTGATGTGTAGAAAGGGAAGTTATCTTCACACAGAGGGTAAAGGGCTTGAGATGGGATAGTTGAATCCAATGAGGGAGACACTCAGGCTTAGCAGCTATGTGGTTTACAAAAATTAACATGGGAGGTCCCTGGCCTTTAGGGAAAGTGATAAAGGCTGTTGGTCCAGAGGAAAGAGAGAGAAACTGGGCATAAACAGGAGTTGGCTATGGTAGGTAGTGGTCAGAAAAGTTCCATAAGAGGGAACAGAGATGACAGTAACAGAGTGAGTTAATCAGGGAGAGGCAAGGGTTTGGGTCAAATGGATCAGAGCCAATCATCTACATAAGAGGTCACTTGGGGAGAGCACATAGCCTGAAAAGGACCACAGTAGAAGGAGCTTTACCCAACTGAGATGAAGTTCTTGTGATAGTTGGACAAGGGTGTTTCTTAAAGAGCAGTTTGTTCTAACTCGGACTCAGAGTAGTATGGAGTATGGAAATGGCAAGAGATGTTGAGGGCTTTGAATAGAGTTTGGGAAATGTGGGGGGTGAATTTGGGGCCATTGTCCTACTGGAGAAAGGCAGAAATTCCAAAGTGGGGAATGATCTTCCAGAGGAGGTTGGAGACTGTCTGACCCTTTTGTTGGTGGTGGCAATTCCTCTACCCACCCTGCAAAGGTGTCCACAAAGACCTGGAGGAACCTAATATGTACTTCAAAATTCATAAAATCCTGTGGGTAGGGTTTCTTCCCACCTTAGACCATTTGTGTTCCTGGATGAAAGATGCACATACAGCCTTATATTTTAATCCGCCTTAAGCAGCACAATAGTTGGACGGCTGCCTACCCTTCATGCTGTTAGAATCCACTCCCTATTGATAACCCCATTGTCACTATGTTTCATCTTGGTTGCTTGGACTCCATTAGTCAGCCCTCTGGTCCATGTTCTCTTGGTCCCTAGCCCAGGGTGTTCTCCTTGCTTCTCTATCTCCTAATGGCCATCTCTTCTCTCTCCCTTCCTCATGGTCTCAAACCCTAGAAACCTAAACCCCTCCTGTGTCTCTTCTTCCCAGCTATTGGCTGCTGGCATCTTTATTTACCAATCAGAATTAACTTGGGGACAGTGTCCCTCAGGCTATGTGCAAACTCCAAATCTTGGAGTCCAGCACTTAGCATTACAATAAATAGTGAAAGACAAAACTTCACTGGAAGCACAAGGGTAAAGTCAAGTTGGGGAGTCTCTGGCCTGGTGAGTTGGAAGAGTGGGGCTTCAGTAATGAGTTGGGATCTATAATTTGACAGATTTTACAAGAGGCACTAATAGCCCTTAAGGAACACAAAGCTTTGGGGGTAGGCAGCAGCTGGGTTTTAACAAAGTGACACAAAGCTTGGCCATTAGGATGGAAGGGCTGGTGTAGATCGAGCAGAATCTGTGAGTGTTGAGGGGTGATAGCTGGGATGTGAGTAGTCATCAAGAATGTCCTTCAGTGGGGGACACAGGTCTGGGCCCCCAAGAGCTACAGCTCTAGCCTCCTCATTGGTTCAGTTATCGCTTAGAGATGAAGGCATCGTCAGTCTGGTGGGACCATCACTGGACAATTCCTAAAGCTGTGGGGACATGGGTGGCTTTTAGCATGGTCATGATTTGATCTGAGTTGACGATTGATCCTCCTTTTGTAGTTAGTAGCTTGTACTCTTTTCACATAGCTTTGTGTGGCAGGAGGATAGGAAATGCTTATTTGGAGTCTGTGTAGACATTTAGAGATTGGCCTTGTGGTGATTGGAATGCATGGTGTGCTGGCTGGTTTTGTGTGTCAACTTGACACGAGCTGATGTTATCACAGAGAAAGGAGCCTCAGTTGAGGAAATGCCTCCATGAGACCCAGCTGTAAGGCATTTTCTCAACTAGTGATCAAGGTGGGAGGACCCAGCCCATTGTGGGTGGTGCTGTCCCTGGCCTGGTGGTCCTGGGTTCTATAAGAGAGCAGGCTGAGCAAGCCATGAGAAGCAAGCCAGTCAGTAACATCCCTCCATGGCCTCTGCATCAGCTCCTGCTTCCTGACCTGTGTGAGTTCCAATCCTGACTTCCTTTGGTAATGAACAGCAATGTGGAAGTGTAAGCTGAATAAACCCTTTCCACCCCAACTTGCTTCTTGGTCGTGATGTTTTGTGCAGGAATAGGAACCTGACTAAGACACACGGTAAGAGCTATTGATTCAGCCAGTTGAATAGCAGAGTGACAGGGAGAGCCTAGGCTTTAGCCACCTCAGCATGTGACACGGTGGCATAGCCTGATTTTCATAGCCCTCGTGTACAAAGGAGCTGGCCTCTGTATACCAGGTATACACGCCTGAGGCAATGTGCCCTCCTGTTTGTGTAAGAGATGGGGCAGTAGTTCTTCTAAGGTTTCAGTGCAAGAGTGAGATGGGGAATAGTTTGTGTTTGGTCAGAGAAGATTTGAGATGCTGAGGGGTTGGCATGATTGGAAAGTAAGTGTGTCTTCTGCTAGTGCCATCTAGAGAGAAAAAAATGCAGGAGGAAGATAAAGTTTATCTGCTAAAGTGTGTGTGCAGGGCGTCCATCCCTAGGTGGTACGGTCTGATGTTTTGGCTTAATTTATGTTTTGGGGGTATAGGGTCAGAGCCTGGAGAAGGGGCGTTGAAGTTCATGAAATGGCTTCGTAATGGGTATGAGAAGGAGCTCATGTGAGGGGCCAAGGGCTGTTTCATATAAGGGTGGGCAAGTAGGGAAAAAGAAAGGATCTAGGACTGTAAGAAGCCAACCATTCCTAGGAATGATAAAAATCTCCTCTTTGGTAGAGGGGACTACAAGGGGCTGAACTGGTTATTTTCTATCCAAGGTAATGGCTTTGTAGGTTGGGGTAATGGTTAGTCCCAATGTTTAGGTGACCTGAGGGGTGGATAGTTGCACCTAAGATGGTGTATTGGCTGGTTTTGTGTGTCTACTTGACACAGAGTCACCAGAGAGGAAGGGACCTCAGTTAATGTAATTCTTCCATGAGATCCAGCTGTAGGGCATTTTCTCAATTAATAATCAGTGAGAGAGGGCCCAGCCCATGGTGGTAGATGATGCCATTTCTGGGCTGGTGGTCCTGGGTTCTATAAGAAAGAAGACTGAGAAAGCCAGGGGAACCAAGCCAGTAAGCAGCACCCTCCATGACCTCTGCATCAGCTCCTGCCTCCAGGATCCTTCACTGTTTGAATTCCTGTCCTGACTTCCTTCAATAGTGAACCACAATTGTAAGCCAAATAAACCCTTTTCTCAATTTGCTTTTTGGTCATGGTATTTTGTCACAATAACAGAAACCCAAACTAAACAGATGCGGAGACTCCATAGCCCTGGCTGGACAGGAAACTTAGAAAAGTACAAGTGCTGATTTAGCTAATTGGTAAGTACTGACTGCAGAGGAGAAAGACATATACATTTTGTGTAAGTTCAGATTGGGGAGAGACAGAGACTAGATCTGAGATCAGGGCCTGAACAAATAGGTGTGGGTTGTCCTGGAACCCGTGAAGTAGAACAGCCCAGAGTTGGATAGAAATGTGGGTGTCAGTCTTTAAAAGGGGAACAAGAATACCCTTGGGAGGGATAGGGAGGCAAAGTGTAGAACAGAGGCAGAAGGAACACCCATTCAGAGCCTGCCCCACATGTGGCCCATACATATACAGCCACTCAATTAGATAAGATGGATGAAGCAAAGAAGTGTAGGCTGACAGGAACTGGATGTAGATCTCTCCTGAGAGACACACCCAGAATACAGCAAATACATAGGCGAATGCCAGCAGCAAACCACTGAACTGAGAATGGGACCCCCATTGAAGGAATCTTAGAAAGGACTGAAAGAGCTTGAAGAGGCTTGAGACTCCATATGAACAACAATGCCAACCAACCAGAGCTCCCAGGGACTAAGCCACTACCTAAAGACTATACATGGACTGACCCTGGACTCTGACCTCATAGGTAGCAATGAATATCCCAGTAAGAGCACCAGTGGAAGGGGAAGCCCTTGGTCCTGCCAAGACTGAACCCCCAGTGAACGGGATTGTTGGGGGAGGGCAGTAATGGGGAAGGATGGGGAGGGAACACCCATATAGAAGGGAAGGGGGGAGATTAGGGGGATGTTGGCCTGGAAACCAGGAAGGGAATAACATTTGAAATGTAAATAAGAAATACCCAATTTAATAAAGATGGAAAAAAAAAGATGGCAAGATTAAATGTACCCTGGACCAAATATGCATAACATTTTTTTTTTTGGTTCTTTTTTTCGGAGCTGGGGACCAAACCCAGGGCCTTGCGCTTCCTAGGCAAGCACTCTACCACTGAGCTAAATCCCCAACCCCCAATATGCATAACATTTAGTGCCAACATCTTTCCACATTTAGTTTGGAGATATATATATATATATATGTGTGTGTGTGTGTGTGTGTGTGTGTGTGTGTGTGTGTATGTATGTATGTATGTATGTCAAGTATCCCCTCAGAACACAAAAGAATAAAAAAGAAAGAAAGAAATGTGGGTGTCAGTGTCAGTCTGGGTATGACTCAGTGTCCAGGGGGATAGAGAAGAAAGCGTCCTTGAGGTCTAGGACTGAGAAATGGGAGGTCCCTGAGGGGTAGCATAAAGGTGTGTATAGCTACAACGGGGTAGAGAGAAGCCACTGAAGAACTGATGAGCTGGAGATCTTGAACCAGGCTGAGGGTTCTATCAATCGTAAGTATAGGGATGTTAAGGGGGAGGGTGTGGGGTGACATAGCTTTTGGTTAGGAGGTTGAAGAGAATAGGCTTAAGTCCCCTGAGGCTCTGGAGAGAGGGTGGATACTGAACTTCCGTGCTGTATTCTATAGAGTCCTATAATTGGATGACAACAGGAGAATGGTGTTTAGCAACAGGGGTTCTTGACATCCCAAACTCGGGAGGTTCGGACATTTGGGAGGTAGGCAAAGCAAATGGTGTGTTGGAACCAGTTGAGTGGGTGACTAGAGAGAAGGAGAGAGGCTGCCAGCAAGCTCAAGGTCAGGTGAATGGGGGGAGTGAAGAATAGAGGCTCCCATTTGGCTGGAAGATCCCTTCCCAATAAGGATACAGGACAGGTTGGCACCACCAGAAAGGAATGGGTGACAGGAACACCCCTGAAAATGCAAGTGAGTGGTAGGATCTGGTGTTTGTAAGGCTGTGCCCAAACCCTGACAATAGGAAAATGAAGAGAGGTGGGTCCCCAAAGCTCTGACAAGACCAAGTAAGTGGCCCTGGTGTCCAGGAGGAAGGAGATTGCCTACCCGGATATTGTAACGACTCCTCAGGGCTCCCTGTCAGAGATGACAGAGGTCAGGACAAAGCAACCCAGGCCCCTTTAGTTATTCATTGCTCACAAAGTCTGCTGGAGGGTGATCTGGCTCTGATGCCCCCAGTCTGTGGAGAAGGGGAGCAGGCAGGAATCAAAAGGCCATGCTCCTACTTTTTAAAAATTTTTATTAATTCTTTGTGAATTTTACATCATGCATCCCTATCCCACTGATTTCCCCATCCCTTTGTATCTGCCCTCTGCCCTTGCAGCCTCCTCTGCCAAAATTATATATATATATATATATATTTGAATTATACATATATTATATATATATTCTTTAAAATCTCATTGTGGAAGCTGTAGTGTGTCACAGTGTGCCACACAGTACACCCTTTTGCCCACACATCTTTACTTGCAAATGTTCACTGCAGTGAGTCATTGGTCTGGTTTGAGGACTCTGGCTTCTGCTACACCATCAATACTGGATGCTCACTGAGACTCTTCTCAGATATCCTGTTGTCCTGTGTCATAAAGATCCTACAGGCCCAGCAGTTCCTGGGCCAACTCAAAGCCCTGGATCTGGGCCTGGGTAGTAGCTGAGTTGGTCAGCCCTTCAGATCTCCGCACCTACACAAGAGCGTGTGCTCTCCAGCACTGCCCCAGCTAGCTCGTGCAATGCCTCAGCCAGTGAGGGGTAGGGCCAGGTCTCCTGTTCTCACATCCTCCAGCCAGCTCATACAACCCCACATGACCAGGGGCCAGCTCTACCATGCTGCCCAGGAAAGGAGCAGGGCCTGCTCTCCCACTCTCACGACCTCCAGGCCAGCTCTCCTACCTACCTCAGGTGCAAGTGATGAGGGGAGAGAGAGGAAGGCATCTCTCCCTCACCCAAGCCACCACATGGCAGTCAGTAGTGGTAAGGCCAGCTCTGGCACACTTTGGATATGGTCAGAAGAGCCTGCAGGGGTTAGGGAAGGCCAGGCCCAGTGACCTTGTGGTCCTCGAGCCTTAGGAGGCAAGGGACCCTAGGCAGTTGTCAAATGCCTTGTCCAGCATTTGACATTTTTGTGTATGTGCTTTTTCATCTCTCCCATGGTACAGATCCAAGACTTCTCCCTGTGGGGTTTGGGTCCTCTCTCCAAGTGTGTAAACTTGGTTCTAATGTTGGGGAAACTCTGGGGAAAGAAACAGATCATAAAGAGTTGTTTACCCTCTGGGTTTTCAGGGTCTAGATCACTCTACGGTAAGAGAGCCTTTGTGAGGTGGTCTAGGAGACCAGCCAAAAGGCAAGTTGTAAACTGATCTTTAGCTAGAATGCCCCCTAGAGTACTGTAGTTCCTTTGGGAGATCCTAGTCTATTTCAGTCCCACCAGGGTGCACTGCATTAGTCTGGTGAACTTCCTTGCATGTGTTCTAGCCTGCTCCCAAACTCACCTGAGCTCTTTGGGACACAGAATCACATATATGTCATGAAAATCTGTCACATTTTGGCAGCTGATGATATGTGTCTGTGGCTGCTGGGTTACTGAAGGTGGGCTTGGGGGATGGGATGTTCTAACAGCCAGGGCTACACAGTGAGACCCTGTCTCAAACAAAACCAAACCAAACAAAAGCCTGTCTGGAAAACTGAGGTGGTGCTGCAGCACAAGCTGGTAGCTTATAAGTGCTACAGAAGCTCTAACTGTCACTAGACGCAGGCTCCAGGTACCTGTAACCCAACTCCAAGGGATCCCATGCTCTCTTCTGGATCCTGGGGCACCTATGTACGTACACACACACACACACACACACACAGAGAGAGAGAGAGAGAGAGAGAGAGAGAGAGAGAGAGAGAGAGAGAGAGAAGCAGAGAGAAACAGAAGGAGAATTTAAAATAAAAACAAAACTGAACCAAGATAGAGAGCAATACAGGAAGATACCCAGCACTGACCTGTAGCTGTACATGTACATACCCATGCACCCCTAACACAAGAACACATTTACACAAGTACACATTTGTCTGCACATGTGCACATGTACATGCAAATGCATGCACACAAACACACTAAGACTTTCTGGTTGTTTGTTTGTTTGGTTGTTTAGTTGGTTGGTTTTTCAAAACAGGGTTTCTCGATGTAGCCCTGGTTGTCCTGGAACTCACTCTGTAGATTAGGTTGGCTGTGAACCTGTGAACTGAGACATTTTCAATAGAAGCTAGTAAGGAAGGGAATATGCCAGGTGTGGCCGGCAGGTGGCACTACTGTAAGGAGCATTTGCAGAATGCCTGGCTAGGAATGGGGCTTGCCTGCTGCCCCCAGTTCTAGTTAGTGTCTGCTGAGACCAACTCCCCTTGTCAAGGATAGAGCAGTTGCAAGCTGTTGAGCTTCCCATAGGGACAAGCAGTGCTAGTTGTTACCATCCTGTCAACAAAAGGGCATACCTATGAGGACTAGGAGAGGTGGGAAACTCACACCCTCCCTCTGGCAAAGGAAAAGAGAAATAGCTACATTTACCTCACCGCTGCTTATATTAAGATCATAGCTCTGCCTCTCTCCTCCCCTCCTCCCCGCCTCCCCCAGGACAGCAGGTCTGGAGCTTTGAGCCGTATAAACCCTTCCTCCCTTTGGTTGCTTTTCTCAGGGATTTTGTCACAGCATCAAGACTCCACCCTCTAAAACCAAGGGTCTCAACCTATGAATGAGTCTCTGCCCCCTTTGTGGAGTTGAACAGCCCTTTCTCAAGGGTCACATATCAGATATTTATATGATTCATAACAGTAGTAGAATTACAGTTATGAAACAGCAACAAAATTATTTTGTGGTTGGAGTCACCTCAACATGAGGAATTGTCCTCATCTTCTCATCCTCATCCTCTCCTCATCCTCATCCTCCCCTCATCCTCTCCTCATCCTCTCTTCATCCTCTCCTCATCCTCATCCTCGGGAACTGTGTCCTCATAATCTTGGAACTCCACATCTAGCTTGTAAACTTATACAATCTGGCCTCAATATATAGCCCAACCAATCAGAGTGAACATGAAGAAGTTCTCCTTTCTTTATTCTTTTGTCCTTGCTTTATGCTCTGCTTTTTTCTGTCTGGTCTCCACATACACACTGCATAAATATCTTGCCTGAACATTTGCCACAAGTCAGAGTCAACCCAGTTAAGAGCAGAAACTGTAGCACTCTCAAAACACACACACACACCCCTGTTCCTGCTGCAGCATCTGCAGACGACTCCACAAGCATCTACTGGCCATTTGTCTGCAAATCTAATTCTCAATTCTAGAGTCCAGTTATCCATCCCTCTGTGTCATTTGAGTGGCTTTGGCTCCCAAAGCCTACCCACATAGCATTAGCTTTCCACAACAAGCCTGCACTGATGTAAATGTTCTCCCTCTGTCTCTTACTCTGTGAACTCAGATTTTACTACAGTTGGCTTCATTCAATTGCCAGAATTTGGTGTCTCTGATTTCCAAATTCTCGCTGCCATGGATAATTGATTCCCAAACATCTTATATCTAAATCTTATGCTTCCAAAATCTATTATCTCTACTTCCCCACAACTAAAAAAAAATTATCTGATTTCTTTTCACTCTGCTGTCTAAAAGAAAAGGAAAAAATATCTTAAGACTATGCTGTAAACTCTTATCTAAGGATTTGTAAGTTTAAAATCTATATAATTCACCACAAAATTTGGCTTTAAGCCTCTAACAAAAGGTTTATAATTAAAAATCTATACATGAGTATATATGTGTGATCCAACTCTTGTTTAGGGCATTTGTATGAGTGTATGTGTGTATATAACTCAAAGTCAATGCTATATGTTGGATTTAACTCTATATGTATATGCACATGTAACTTGGATGGTACTGTCATTTAAAGATAGATAGATAGATAGATAGATAGATAGATAGATAGATAGATAGATAGGTAGATGGACAGACAGACAGACAGACGGCCTCTAGGAAGACAAATATTTTAAAATAGCAACTATGTGGCTCTACATCTTGGCTGATGACCTCATCAGGATGTCAGTGGCCACATGGCTAGCAATCTTTCATGTGACTTTACCATCTTAAGATGACTACATATTAAAAGCAATAATTGTACACTTTTTTAGACCTAATAAACTATTTATTATTATATCTCCTTCTAAACTAAGAAAGCAACAACAAGTGAAATATTTTAGATTGGTATAGAATTTTATATGATGATATAAATTTAAGGTTATATTTGCTATAACATACAGAATGTGATTCAACCCTGGCTTAGAATATATAGTATATGATGATGAAATTTAAGGTTATGAAGAGCTATTGAGATTAATAAAAGCTAATTTAAGATGTATGTCTAGCTACTTATGTCTTTGCTAATTGCTCAACACAGAGCTGTTAGAAAATGTAGATAAGTAACAACGTTGATACAGTTGATGAATAAGGTATTTTTGATAATCAACATCTTAAATTCCTAAAGTCTAGTCAAGTTCACAAAACTATTTGTCTACATTCTAGTTCTTTTTTTTTTTTTTTTTTTTTTTTTTTTTTTCGGAGCTTGGGGACCGAACCCAGGGCCTTGCGCTTCCTAGGCAAGCGCTCTACTACTGAGCTAAATCCCCAACCCCTACATTCTAGTTCTTTAATCAAAATTTATAAACTACTAAGGTCTAATGAGGTTCACAGTATATTTTTTTAGCCTCTTTGTCTTTTAAGGATTTGCCAGTCTCCCTATGTATTATGTATCTATGTATTATCTATATATCTATGATTAAAAATTTTATTTTGATACTAAAAGAACTTCAATTCAGAAATCATGATTTTTAAGGCTCAAACCTAACAGGAATGGAACATAAAGTCCTAATCTTATAAAAGCTACTAAATTATTATAGACTGTCAAGGATAATTAAGAATCCAAGTTGGTAGTCAAACAGTCAAATTCTTTAATGTGCTCAGAACTATACTTGTAGACATACTAAAAAAGACTGATGCAATTGATTACAAGAATAAGCCTTATTTGGCCTCCTGTATACATTTTCAAAGTACCTGGAAACAAGCAAAGTTTGTCTGTTTAAATAGATATTTACATAGATAGGAGGCCCTCAAACACTTCAGAGATCTGCAGAATATCACATTTAAGATGTTTTAATTTTTAAAGAAGCTTTTGATGATAAAGAGACACATCAACTCCTGACAACACCCCTAGCCTCTTCCAAAGAAGATGAGCACAGAAGAACCTCCATCTGGAGCTTGCTTTGAATGTGGCAAAGTGGACCACTGGTCGAAAACTGCCCTTTGCCTTGCCTGCTGACGGTATGCTATTTAAAGTGTGGACAAGCAGGACACCAGGAAGCTTTGCCCAGACAAGATCTAACCGTCCCCCAAAACTCCTACTTTACAGGAAAGTCTGCCTAATCTTCTGGGCCTGGTGGCTGAGGAGACAGATGCCCCACCGACCACAGAGAAACTTCAGGTGACTGTCCATTCCTGCTTATTCAGGTGAAATTCATCCTTCTCAGATCTGTGATGGGTTTGGAAACTAGACTAGAGAAAGATTTATCAGTTTAACAGCAGCAACCAACACTTAAGCTGCCTTCTCAGTTCTATTCATGTGTAAAAATTAGGCCTCAGGCCTCACTCTCCTATGACTGCTCCAACCAGGTCTAGACACAGTCTACTTTGTTATCAGACTCAAAAAACTGGTTTCGTGCCTGCCCACCCCTCTATCCTCAACTAATCTTTCTATTTTCATGCCTTTTATCATCATCGTCACCACCATCACCACCATCATCACCAACACCATCATTAGTATAGTGGTTTGAACAGGTTATCCCCCTGTAGATTCATGTGCTTGAATGCTTGGCTCACACAGAGCAGCCCTCTTAGGAGGCAGGCTTGTTGGAGGAAATGCGACACACATAAACTGGCCTTGAGGCTCCTAAACTCAAGCTTTGCCCGGTGTGAAAGTGAGTTTCCTGCTGCTGCCTTTGGATCAAGATGCAGAACTCTCAGCTCCTGTTCCAGAACCATGTCTACCTGCACACTGCCATGTTTCCTGCCATGAAATAATGGACCAAACCTCTGAAACTGTAAGCAATTAAATGTTTTCCTTTATAAGAGTTGCCTTGGTCATGGTGGCTCTTCACAATAATAAAACCTTAACTGAGACAGAAGTTGGTATCAGGGACTAGGGTATTGCTGTGATAGGACCGACCATGCATTTGTTTGGAGAAATGTGGACTTGGGAATTTTGTAAAGCAGTGAAATGCTTTAAGTGGGGATTAACAGGCCATACTAATAGAAGCATGGAAGATAGTGTTCCAGTGGGTGTTTTTAACTGTGTAGCCCTAGCTCGAGAGAGAGGTTTCAGAAGAAAGGAATTTTAGTATGTGGTCTTGAGACTGTCCTTGTAATATTTCGTTAAAGAATGTGGCTGCTTTTTTTGCCCTTGCATGAACAGTCTGCTTGAGGCTAAGGTTAAGAGATTCAGATTACTTGCAGCAGAAGGAGACTCACTTTCACACCGGGCAAAGCTTGAGTTTAGGAGCCTCAAGGCCAGTTTATGTGTGTCGCAAAGTCTCAAAATCTCACAGCATAGACTTTGCACTCTACTTTACTCTCATGAAGAGTGTTTTAATCAAGCACAATAAGCTTAGAAAAAGAAATATTTTTCTAAAATGTATGGATTGTTCACATGTTAAAGGGGCACCAGAAAATGCAATGGATATTAAATGGAATTAAGGGAGTGGTGACCTGGGGGCAGGATCCCACCCAGCTAAGCTTACTATGTGTTTGCAGTTGAACAAAGAATAGTTATATCATGTTAGGGGCTGTTGTTACCTGGTTATTGTTTTCATTTGGATTTTAATCTGGAATAAACTATAATTCAGAAATGGAAGGCACACCTAAGATCCAGATTTTGAGGTTATAAGACACAGGCTTTTGATTCAGACCTTGACATGGGATGAGGAACACTTTTGAACTGGATCTTGAGGCATAGTGGCCATGAAATATTAGGCCCAGGCATGGTGGTACATGTCTTTAATCCCAGGAGGCAAAGACAAGCAGATCTCTTAGTTCAGGGCCAGCATGGTATAGAGCAAGTTCCAAGTAGAAAAAAGCTTAAGTCTAGGCATAGTGGACAAACCATTAATTCCAGCACTTAGGAGAGAGGCATGCAGATCTCAGAGTTCAAGGTCAGTCTGTAGAGCAAGTTCTGAGGCAGCCAAAATTAGGCAGTAAGAAGTTGAAAAACAGAAAGCTGGTAATAATAGAACAACGGGACCATGTTCCAACCTCAGCAAGCAGCTGAACTTAGCAGCACCTTTGGACATGTGGCTCTGGCTTTAGAATCCAGAATAGAAGGGACAACTGGGACAATTGATGCTGGTTAGCTAGGGGCTAAGAAATTAGTAGTGACTAAGAAAAGACCAGCATCACTGAGGTGAAATCTTCTGGGAAGTGTTTTCTGAGAGCACAAAGATGTGTTCCAGAGATACCCAAGGTTGCATCTCATGCTGCACATAGTTATGTGTAAGAATTACCCAGGTGGTACTGGTTTTGAAGGCATGATGGGGTCGTGCAGAGCACATGAGGCTTGGTACTGAGAGGCCAGGAAAGGCCATTGGTGATGGCAGCCTCAGTTACACCTCAGTTGATAGCCTAGGACTGAAGGGATCATGTAAAGCAGTTGAGGCTGGGCATCATGAATACAGCCTATGAGAGGCTATAGGTGAAGCCTAGTTGCAGCAGAAGACTCCATTGTATTGGAGATGCCAGTACCATTGGATGATCACCAAGAACAGCAGCAGCAGTGGAGTGGAGTCAACCAGAGCCTAGAGTGCTACAGAGGGCAGAGCTGGAGAAGTGAGCCAAGCCCTGTGGCAGGGCCCAGATCATGTGTGGATCCCAGATGTTGGAACAAGAAGCTGTAAAGTTGAAGTTGCCACGGAGACCCCAAGATGTTAGAGATATCAGAGCTGGGGATACCTGCTGAGGAAAGCTGCTAACAGGGGGTAGAACCAGCTCAGAAGAAAGAAGTTTGTGGCAATCAGCAAAGACAAAAGGATTTGGAGATCTAGAGTGCTTTGACATCAGACATAGAGATGTAGATGTTGGAGTTTACCCAGCTAGCTTTTGATCTTGCTTTGGTCCAATATTTTCTCACTATGATGTTTTAGAGTGGTAATATGATATTTGAGATATGTAATCTGCTTTTTTTATTTTGATTTTTAGGGGATTACAGTTAAGTGATTGGATGAATCTCAATAGAGACTTTGAACTTTGGACTTTTAACATTGTTGAGACTGCTATATATAGACTATGTCAACCTTTGAGGTTGGACTAAATATATTTTCCATTATACTATGACTAAGTGTGGCCCTCACAGATGTATGTGTTTCAACAAGCATATGGGGGCAAAAGAGTGGTCCACACCCACCCCATCAACACACCCACTCATCAACCCACTCATCGCCACACCCACTCATCGCCACACCCACTCATCGCCACACCCACTCATCGCCACACCCACTCATCACCATCACTTCTCTTAGTCAAGGTTTCATTGCTATGAAGAGACGCCATGACCAAGAAGCAAGTTGGGGTACAAAGGGTCTCCTCAGCTTACACTTCCATATCACTGTTCATTACCAAAGGAGGTCAGGACAGGAACCTGGAGGCAGGAGCTGATGCCGTGGGCCATGCTGAGTACTGCTTACCAGCTTGCTCCCCATCTCTTGCTTCAGCCTGCTTCTTATAGAACCCAAGACTGCCAGCCCAGGGACAGCCCCACCCACAGTGGCGCCCTCCTCATTGAGCACTAAGAAAATGCCCTACAGTAGGGTCTGATCAGATCGCATGGAGGCACTTCCTCAACTCAGGGTCCTTTCCCTGAGAACTCTAGCTGTGTCAATTGACTCACAGAACCAGCCAGAGCACCACTATTGACCTTCATCAGCCTTGTCACCTCCATCCATCACCGCCCCACCCTGCACCCGCACACACTCCTCTTGCATTGCAGATATGAGACGTGCATAATTATCACACTGTTGAAATGAAAATACCTTTCATCTGAAATTTTACTTGCTGGGAGCTCACTGGAAATGGAGCTGAAGGAAGGACCCTACCTTACCCTTGATGGAAAGATATAGGCTTTGCCTACCACAGAGCAGCAGCACAAAGCATCTTATGATTTCAGTTGCTGTTTGAATTGAATGAGCAGAGATACCCAACCACTAAGCACTGCGTAGAAAATAAGGATAGTCCCAATGGCAATCCAGCCATTAAATGATGTTTCCATAGGAACATAAGATAGCTGGGGGAGGGGCTGAAGAGCTGGCTCCATGCTTAAGAGCACTGCCTGTTCTTGAAAAGGACCTGGGTTCAGTTCCCAGCTGACCACCACCCATACTCCAGGCTGAAGGGAGCCAACCTCCTCTTCCGGACTGCTCAGACACTGCACTCACATGCAAACCCAGCCACAAGCATACACTCACATTCATGTAATTTTTTTAAAATTGGTGACAGGGCTTCTCTGTGTATGTAGCCCTAGCTATCCTGTATCCCAGGCTGGCCTTGAACTCAGAGATCCACCTGACTCTGCCTCCCAAGTGCTGGGACTAAAGGCATGCACCACCACTGCCTGGATGTAATTAGACTTTAAAAATAAATAAATAGATTATAAAAAGTCACTAGACTGAGAGGAAATAATACAGTCAGAGTGGGCCGTCTCACATGCCTGGTGTAGAAGCCCTCAAATCCCTCTCTGGAGGAAAAGAGTATAAGCTAAGCATTCTGATTCATCTACTTTCAAACCCCTGCGAAGACTCAGAGTCTGCATTAATGCAGCATGCGGGATGAGAGTCCAACGTCTAAAATGCAGTCACTCACTTCCTTAATCCCTCAACCATCTGAACTTCCATCTTGAGAACATAAAACCTTGCAAAAAGTTCACAAAAATAAAAGCCTGAATTAGAACAGGTAGAGAAAAACAGAAGCACTCTATAGATATCACAGTGACCACAGCTGTGTGGCCCAGACAACCCCCATTCACGCTCCAAGCAACCCACACCCTGAAACTCACCCAGAGGGGTGTGAAAGAAACCAGGAGGGTCCGGGATAGCTGGGTTTTGCCAGCCTAGCTTCACGACCATCATGCATCACTTTCTGACTCCAAGTTCCTGCCCTGGGCAGTGCAATGGAGCAACCTGGGAGTTTACGGTGAAAGAAACCCTTCCTCCCCAGGCTGCTTTTGGTCACGGTGTTAATCACAGCAACAGAAGCCCTGATATAAAGTACATTATGCACAGGCAGGAAGAAGCAACGTGGAATCACCCCCAGAAAAGGAAAAAGTAAGGAAAAAAACAAGTTTGACCAAGAGAAACCTTGACTCAGCAGTTTCAATATTTGCTAGACACCTAGGTGCATGACTGGAGAGAGAAGTTTCCAGTGTTCCTGAAGAGAAAGCAGAAGGCTGATGATGCTAGACTGATGTCCTTAGGTTTCCTGAAGGAAATGGACTTCTTCCTGTTCCTGTGGTCCCATGAGTCCATCCTCTGAGCCCTGCCCCACCCCTCTCCGCGTGGGGGCGGAGGGGGGATCTGCAGGTAGGGGAAAGCCCTGCTCTTGGCAAATGTCCATAAAGGTTACGTGAGCAACCTTGTGACTTCCCTGCCACTGCCATGGAATTCCTGAGGTGAATTGTTTTCCCCTCATTCAGTTTGAAAGGGATCAACCCAAGATGTGGTGGACCAACCCCCCAGGGCCTTTAAAAGGGGCAGAAAGCTCATTTCCCAGCTAGGAAGCAAGAGAGAGGAGACAGAAGATTCCCCAAGAACAGAAATGAAAGCCCAGCCGCTGCAGTGTGAAAGCTAGGTTAGCACTGAGCACCATGCTTTATCTCCAACACAGTCCCTGCCCCTCACTGGGGGATTCTAGCAAGGGGGGGCATTGGGGGAATTCCGGACAGGACAAAGCCCAATTCATCCCTGACCGCACTCCTACCCCTCCCCTGGAGGAATCTAGGCAAGGATTCCACCCCTGAGTCACACCCGGAGGCCAGTGGGATGAGGTGTGGACGAATGATGAGTGGACGACACTTGCCAGCTACACACTACTATAGCTTCCATCCTCACTGCTGCAAATAATAACAATAATAATAACTATTATTATTATTATAAAGTAAGTAAAACATTATTTAAATCATTGGTACATGGATTGTTTGTAAGGTTCAAAGTCCTCCAGCTGTAGTTACCTGTGAATTTAATTTCCTAGTATACTGCATAGTTTTATGTCAATACAAATAGGGTGATTTTAGGAGGAGGAACCTCAATTGAGAAAATACCCCACCAGATTGCCCTTGTGACAAGGTAAGACTGCATTTTCTTGATGGATGATCCTAAGCCATAAAAGAATGCAGGCTGAGCAAGTCAGTAAGCCAGAGCTCTTCCTAGGCTTCTACTACAGTCCTGCCTTGACCTTCTGCCCTGCCTTCCCTCACCGATAAGAAACTATAAAGAAGAATAAATCCTTTCCTCTCCAACGCACTTTGGTCATGGTGTTCGTCAGCATGAACCACATACATTAGATGCCTTAAAGTCCCCAAAATGGAGCTGAAGAAATAAGTTACAAGCACCTGCTGGGTCTCTCGCTGAACCTGGGGGACTCCATTTCATCTAGGCTGATCAATAAGTGGCCTCAATCCTCCTGTCTCTGCTTCCTGCAGGCTACCATTACAGACAGGCAGTGGTGAACCCCGCTTTCAGGTGTCAGTCTCAGAGTTCTCATTCTTGCTTGATGGTGCCTGTACCTGTAACTTTAATTTTCTTTCAAACCTTATTTTTTTAAAGATTTATTTAATGTATATGAGTACACTGTAGCTGTCTTCAGACACACAGATGGTTGTGAGCCACCATGTGGTTGCTGGGAATTGAACTCATGACTTCTGGAAGAGCAGCCAGTGTTCTTAACCACTGAGCCATCTCTCCAGCCCTCAACCTTATTTGTAATAATGGTTCTTAAACGCTTTAACCTTCCTTGTAGCCCACCTCCCACCATAGGTAGTGAGAAGGAAAGGATATGGAAAAAGTGGACCTGTTTAGAGAGGTTCTTTGGAGCAACTCCTGTCTGTGTCGTCTGGAAATCAGCAGATCATTCACAGGTCAGCAGCAGCAGCTGGAGCCGCTCACAAAGCCTTCATGGATGCACCAGCAGCAGTCCAACTCGGTGAAGCCAGGATAGCAAACACGAGTGAATCTGAGGCAGTGGCATGGCCTAGCACCAGAAGAAGCTCTCAGCTGTGCCTCTCTCAGGGAAGTCAAGATCAGCAAAGACTTGAACCCCACAAGCGTTGCACAGCTAGCTCCATAAGCAAGGCTAGCCCCACCTCTGCCACTGTCCAGCAAGTCCTATTTATACCTTCCAAGCATCACGTGTCCTCCGTGGGTCTCGCCTCAGCTGACATCACTCTGCCAATCAGCCTGAGTTCAGGGAAACTGCAAGAAAGTGCAGCACAGCACCAGAAGTTTTTTGATGCTTTTCCTCTCTACAGAGGCCTGGCAAATGCAACTCAATGATGTAATGTAAGGTAGACCAATACACTCATGTTGTTAGCAAAGAACCCTCCATCATGTCTGCCCCAGCAAAACACCATTCAACACAACTGACTTTCCAGAGTATTCTTAAATGTCCACTTCAGGGTCCATATCCACTGAGCCATATTCCCAGCCTGCTCCATAGACTTTAAAAGATTTGCTTTATTTTATTTATATGTATGGGGTGATATGTGCGCATGAGTACAGGTGCCTTGGAAGTCAGAATTGCCAAATCCTCCTGGAACTGGAATTTCAGATCATTTGAAACCGTTTGACGTGGGTGCTGGGAAGTGAGGCCTCACTCTGGGACGTCTCTCCAACCCCATGTTAATCTCACTACAACTGAACTGCAGGAGATTAGATCCAGGGGTCACTGACCAACGAGTTCTCCCCAAAACAGGATCTGAAAGTGGTGGTGGCCTCTAGCTGGGCCAGCTCAAACCCGTTTCAGAGGCAAGGTCTTCCTGGCACCCTTTCCTTTAGTGAATATCTCAACTTTGGAAGAACTTGAGCTTGTAGATGTGTTCCAACATCTTATAGAACAGTCTGGATTCTGGGTAAAATGGACTTCCGTGAAGAACACACAGCACTCTTGGGAGTGCCCCGAGAAGGCCCAGAGGAGAGGACACCAGCGACAGGAGAGATAAAAAGCCCCAGACTGCCAGGCTGAGGCATCACTGCCCAGCTCCACACCTCAGCACCTACCCCCACACTGTTTTCTTGCCTCTGCTGGTTCCTCTCAGCTGCTCACTGTTCTGCTGCATCTCATCTGACACTGAGGCAAAATGGAAGCCACCTGAAAGCCCCGGCCTGGGTGTCGGCCTGGGTGTCGCCTGCTTGTTCTTTACTGTCTGACAGCTTCGTATGGTCACGTAATGAATCTTAGTCATACCCATCCCCTTCCTCCTCTCTAGTCCACCCCTCTCCTCCTACTGAACGTATTCTTCCGAGCGAGTACTGTCCCCACCCCCACAACTGCCACTTTCTATCTGTGCTACGCTGAGTCGTGGGCAGGAGGCCATTTTTTGTGGAGCAATGACAACTTACTGGTGATCACAACACTGAAGAAAGTGACAGTGATGTTCCTTTCTCAGCAACCAGAACTGCCCAGAAAGCCTTAGGGAGGGGCGAAATCGCATGGCCCCGCTCCAATCCGCTCCAATCCGTGCCAAACCTTGCCAGGACATCTCGTGCTAATTACCACAACTCAAGTAAGTGTAGGAGTGCAATGGCTGTGTCTACCTGCAGATGAGGTCGTGCTCTCAGTTTCCCGTGACCTGGATAGAGGCGGGCAGTAGTTAATCAAAACGCTATCGAGAGAAAGCCAAATGTGGCAGCTCACGCCTGTGCTCAGAAGGATGAGTTAGAGGCCAGCCTGGGCTATGTGATGAGTTCCAATGTGAGATGTTTATAACGGCTCACAGGGAAGAGCTTACAGAGTGTCCAAACATTTTGGGGAGCACAGGGGATCCCTGGACGCAGATGCTCTCTGATTGCCTAGCACCCGGCCCAGTGAACCACTAATAGATACTAAGTGAATGATTTGTTGAATGAATGAATGAACGAACGAACGAACACCTCACAGCAGAAACAGCAGGGGCTGGGTGCCCCATCGGAAGACAAAATATTCTGTGCCTGAGGGACAAGCTGAAGCAGGCCTATCTGCGGGATGGCAGAAGGTGCCACAAGCTCCAGGGGATTTCCCTGTCCCCTGAGTCGGACATCCCCCGGGTTCTAAGGGCAGGTCAAGGAAGGCAGAAGCTTCAAAAGTTCGGCTGAGGAAGCTACCGCTTCCCGCTGCCTTCTGGCCGCCGCTATTCCTGCAGAGATGCCGGAGGAAGGTCGCCCTTACCCCTGGGTACGCTGGAGCTGGTCCGCGTTCCAGCGCCTGCTGCCGTGGCTGCTGGTGGTGATTATTGCGATTTGCTGGTGGCTCCTCTGCGGCGGGCACCTCAGTAAGCCTCAGCACGTGCTGCTGGAGCCATCTGAGGTGAGAGGAAGAAAGAAGTAGGGGAGAGAGAGAATATTCAGGTGCCCATGGCTGGAGGGGACCAGACAGGCGCTGGGAGGGTGAACCTAGAGGATGCGCTACAGCACAGGCAAAGGACGCGGACAGGGATGGGGGGGGGGCGAAATTGGAGTGAGATGGATCAAAAGGAGGACACAGAGAGAAAACAGGAGAAGTCGATTATGGAAGCCAGGCCGGTCCCAGCTGCACCGGAGCAGACGCGGGCGGCGGCGGCGGCGGTTCCGGACTGGGAAGATGCGGCCTTGAGCGGCCAGGACGATTAGGTCCCCGACTTTCCCTACGGTGTCTGAGATTGACGCACACGTTGTTGGGGGCTTACCTAGCTGGTACTGAAGGGATCCCGAGCTGCCTGCGGCTGAAAGGTCAGGCACCGCCCACCCGTGTCTTTGGAGAAGTAGTGGGAAAGGTGGCCTGAGTCCCGGGTTCCTGGGAAAACAAAGCGTTAGTTAGATTGTTTGGGCCACCTTGTTACTTTGAGTGAGGACTGCAACTTCGTGCGGGCCTCTGTAAGACTTTACAACAAAGAAAAATCAACGAAAAAAATCTTAAATTGGGCCAGTGGAGACGCAGGATGGATCACAGACAGCCTACACACCGGACCAGAGAGCCTTCCAAGCTCTAATGCGCTGTCTCTATTTTCTATTTTCTTTCAGTTGCACGTAGCTGAGTTACAGCTGAATCTCACAGGTAAGGCTGGGAATCCAGTGGTCTGGGATGGAGGATGAAGGCAGGAAAGAGGGGAGGGAAAGAAAGAAGGAGGAAGGGAGGGAGGGAGGGAGGGAGGGAGGGAGGGAGGGGAGGGAGGAGGGAGGGAGGGGCATATGAAGGGTATGGCCTGAGTTGGCTGGACCTGAACTCAGCATTCAGGAAGCCCTGGGCTTCATCCTCAGCACAGCACGGAACAGGCTAGTACCACCTCCTTTATCCTCTCCTTTCCTGGAGCTGTGGTGATCCAGCTCCCCTGTCCCTTTGTCTTCTCGACGCACCTCTAAGAGGCTGCATCTTAGTGAAAAGGGCAATGAGGAGCTGGGGGCCTGCAGGGCTCAGGCATGGAGCACCTGCCTAGAATCCCACTCAGAGCGGCCGGCATGACAGTGGCAGAGGCCTTTCAAAATGCCACACACAGCCGAAGGAAAGCACAAACGCTGAAACATAGGCAGAGAATTAAACCAAGGCATTACTTGTGTCATTCTGGGATTGGATGCCTTCTTCAAAGTAAGACCCTGTGGGGTGTGGTGATGCACAGCTGTCATTCTAACACTGCTGAGCTGAGACAGGGGCATTGCAAGTTCCAGGTCCGCTCAAGCTGCAGCAAGATTTTGTCTCAACATTTAAAAATAAACTTCTACAATCGAAATGTAAATAAGAAATACTCAAGTTAATAAAGATAAAAAATAAACTTCTAGTAGTAACATTTATTAGTACTTAGATAAGAACTTTGGATCTTGAAATTAATAACCAAGTAACCATAACTTTAATAAATCCGTCCTCTCTGGGCACACTGGTTATTCTAGTAATCAGCAGCCTGAGGCAGAAGCATCTTGAGCTTGAGACTAACTACCCTAGACCGTATAGCTAGATCCTGTCTCAAAATCAATAACTAATTAAACGTATTTTCTCTCGCTGCCTCAGTCATTTGTTTTTTGTTTTTTGGTTTTGTTTTTTTTTTGTTTGTTTGGTTGGTTGGTTCTTTTTTTTGGAGCTGGGGACCGAACCCAGGGCCTTGCGCTTCCTAGGCAAGCGCTCTACCACTGAGCTAAATCCCCAACCCGCCTCAGTCATTTGTTAAGGACCTTCCAGGTAGTGGCTTTAAGCTGCTCTAATCAGGAATTAAGATATTTGAATCAACAATTCCGTTACTTTTTTAACTGCTGAAACAAAATAACAAAATGAAATAATGAACAAAAGCAACTTAAGAGAGAAGGCATGGAGGCAGGAGCCTGCTGCGGATGGTCACTTCACATCCTCAGTCAGGAAGTAGCAAGATGAAAGCTAGAGTTCAGCAATTTCTCTCCTTACATTCAGTCCAGGACCCTGCCTGTAGCACGGCCCCACCCACATGCAGGGTGAGTCATGCCTCAGTTCATAACCCCGCTGAGAGATGAGCTCAGAGATCCGCTTCCATGGTGATTCTAGACTAAGACATTTAGTGAGCCACCACAAGGATAGTGACAAGGGACTTTGTAGATGGTCTTGGTAGATGGTCTAACATGTACTCTTGCCCAGGAAATGTCATGCTGACCCAAACCCTTGTGGTCCTTTGAACCCAGGGTATTGCTGGAGACAGAGGCAAAGTGATAAGCATGCAAAGCTGCAACAGCCTTAAGCTTCTTATGCACCACACCCCGTGGCTCTCCTCCTTGGATCGTCTGTCCATCTGTCTTCTCAGATGTGTCTCTCTATGACTTCTGTGTGTCTGTACCTCTCATTCTCTCTCCATGTCTACCAACCTTTTTCCATCTCTCTGCCTCTCCAACATCTCCTGTGCCTATCCCACCTCCCTCTTCTTTCTTCTCCCCTGTCTTAACTTCTCATTCCATTTAACTTCTGTCCCCAGACCCTTGGAAGGACCTCACACTGCGCTGGGGAGCAGGCCCAGCCTTGGGAAGATCCTTCACGCACGGACCGGGGCTGGAGAAGGGCAATCTGCGTATCCATCAAGACGGCATCTACAGGCTGCATATCCAGGTGACACTGGCCAACTGTTCCTCCTCAGGTAGCGCCCTGCAGCACAGGGCCAGCCTGGCTGTGGGCATCTGCTCCCCCGCTGCACACAGCGTCAGCTTGCTGCGTCGGCGCTTCGGACAGGACTGTACAGTGTCTTTACAGCGCCTTACGCCGCTTGCCCGTGGAGACGTCCTCTGCTCCAACCTCACCCAGCCTCTGCTGCCGTCCCGCAACGCTGACGAGACTTTCTTTGGAGTTCAGAGGGTATACCCTTGGCCATAACTCCAGGATGGCTTGTGAATATTTTTTTTTCTTTTCGAGTTCTACATATTTATAAATATGTATATTTATAACTGTATAGTTCACACATCTGCCGGCTGATACTTCCTTCCATCTCCCCTTCGCCTCTCCACGCTGTTCAGTTTCAGACTCTTTTTAACACTATCAAAGCGGACCTGGCCTCCAGGTTTTCTCAGCATCCCTCAATCACAGGGTGTGTTGTCCCCCCGTGACAGAGTACTGCTGGCACACTCCTCCTACCCTGAACTTTCCAACCTAGGGTCTGGGCTTCCCCTCCCCCAGAGGCACTTCCCTACATTATCCAGATACCATGCTCCCAAGCTTTCTCTCTCCTTCCCTCCCACTCCCTCCCTCTCTCTTTTCCCCTTCCTCTCTCCCTCCCTCCCTCCCTCCCTCCCTCAACGTTTCTCTCTCCCCTTCCTCTCACTTCTCTTCACTCCCTCCCCTCTTCCTCCCCCTCCCTCCCCCTCCCTTCCCCTTCCCTCCCCCCTCCCCCTCCCTCCCTGCTGCACAGTTCTCTCTTTCTCTCCTACTTCTGTCTCCCTGTCTGCATGGCGATTTCCCTGGCCCCATTCTTTGGGACCGGTGAACCCTCCCAAGAGCTGCCCCCAAACAAACCTGCATTTTTACTCTCAATTCAGCTTGAATTTGCTTATTTTGTCAGCCAAGAAAATCTATTCCACCCCTCTGAGATTTGTGTCCTTTTTTAATTTTATTTTTGTTCTTACTAACACCCCTCACCCAATACCATGGAGGAGGCATGTGCAGAAACTGTGGGCCACTGGGTGGGAAGAGAGCACTCTAGGCTTGACCTTCACAGTTCCCCTGGATGGGTCACAGCTAGGCCCCACCTCCAAAGGGTCCATAGTGAATCTAGATTCAAACCTGAACACTCCACTCCTGGTCCCCAAAGGCCCATGGGCATCTCCTAGTACAAATGCATTTAATTCAAATTCAACCTCCCCCAGAGGCCTCAGAAGCAGCCCAGCAGTTGGAGCCCAGCTGCTGTTGCAGAGGACCTGGGTTTGATCCCAGCACCCACATGGCATCTCACAGCCAGCTCTTCCTCCAGCTCCAGGATATCCAACACTCCATCTGGCCTCTCTGGGCACAGTGCACATGCTTTACACAGACAGACGTGGAGGCAAAACTCACAGAAAGTTCTTAAAACCTGAGGCCTATCTGACAGTCTAAACCAACTCTTAACAGTGGGGGCCTGTGAAACTAGAATTTATCAAGGTTTTCCCGTGGTAGAAAATAGATCATCCAACTATCAAGAGGGAAGGATGGAGTAGGGAGGGAGACGAGGTCAAGGTGAGGTGAGACTCTAGCAGTGCCAGTTTTGCTTCCTCTACTCCATACCTGGGGTGTGTGTGTGTGTGCGTGTGTGTGTGCGTGTGTGTGTGTGTGTATATATGTGTGTGTGATATATGTGTGTGTGTGGTGTGTGTGGTGTGTGTGTGTGTGTGTGTGTGTGTGTGTGTGTGTGTGTGTGTGTGGTGTGTGTGGTGTGTGTGGTGTGTGTGTGTGTGTGTGGTGTGTGTGTGTGTGTGTGTGTGTGTGTGTGTGTGTGTGTGTGATATGTGTGTGTGTGTGGTGTGTGTGGTGTGTGTGTGTGTGTGTGTGTGGTGTGTGTGGTGTGTGTGTGTGTGTGGTGTGTATGGTGTGTGTGTGTGTGTGTGTGTGGTGTGTGTGTGTGTGTGTGGTGTGTGTGTGTGTGTGTGGTGTGTGTGTGTGTGTGGTGTGTGTGGTGTGTGTGTGTGTGTGTGTGTGTGTGGTGTGTGTGTGTGTGTGTGTGTGTGTGTGGTGTGTGTGGTGTGTGTGGTGTGTGTGGTGTGTGTGTGTATTCGTGTGTGTGTGGTGGGTGGTGTTGTGTGTGTGTGCGGCGTGTGGTGTGTGTGTGGAGTGCGGTGATGGGTGGGGGTGTTGTGGGTGTGTGTGGGGCGTGTGGTGGTGTGTGTGTGGTGTGTGTTTGTTTTTGTGGTTTGTTGGTGGGGTTTTGTGTGTGTGTGTGTGTTGGGGTGTGTGTGTGTGTGTGTGTGTGTGGTTTGTGTGTGTATGTGTGTATGTGTGTGTGTGTGTGTGCTGTGTGTGTGTATGTGGTGTGTGTATGTGTGTGGTGTGTATGTGTGTGTGGTGTGTGTGTGGTGTGTATGTGTGTGTGTGTGTGTGTGTGTGTGTGTGTGTGTGTGTGTGTGTGTGTGTGTGTGTGTGTGTGTGTATGTGTGTGTGTGTGTGTGTGTGTGTGTGTGTGTGTGTGTGTGTGTGTGTGTGTGTGTATGTTTAAATGTCAAAGGGTTAAATGGACAGAGGAAAGTTCATCGTTAGACTGATGGCTAACCTGCAAACACCCCTCCCCTGGGCAGCATCTTCTGTGCTCCAGAGAACAGAACTTAGTTTGCCTGCATGGTGGAGCTGGTTGTTGTTTAGAGCCAGGATCTCTCCAGAAACAGAAGCTCACTCTTTAGTCTAGCCTGGCTGCCAGGGTTCCTCCTGTGTACCCTCCATAGCATGGGATACAGACAGGCACCATCAGACACAGAGTTTACATGGCTGCCGGAGCTCTGGATACAGGTTTCTCCTGACTATGTACTTCTTGGCCCTATCCAACAGTCTGTCCAATTCCAGTGTGTGGATTCTGGGAACAGATTCATTTAGGCTATAGCAAATATTCACAGGCCGAAACGGTGAGTGGATTATAAGGAAACTGTTCTCTGCTGTGTAAACCATAAAAGGCTGTGTTCTTAAAAATGACCTCACTGTGATGGGAAAGGGCTCTGATTTTCAAGCTTTGAGCACTGGGTACTAAAAAAGCTGCTAGGGGGATCTCCACCATCCACGCAGGATGATGTCAACAGGTGCAGCCTTGAAACTTCCCCTTCCATGACACCGGTTGTGTAGCAACTTGACTTATGATACCAAGTGTCAACTGAGGGGCGGTGGTGGTGCACGCCTTTAATCCCAGCACTTGGGAAGCAGAGGCAGGCGGATCTAAATTCAAAGCCAGCTTGGTCTACAGAGTTCCAGGACAACCAGGGCTACACAGTCAAACCTGTGGGGGTTGGGAAAGTGATGGCTACTCTTCCAGAGGACCTGGGTTTGATTCCCTGTACTTTACAAACTGAACTACACCTGGCCCTAGGGGTGTGGTCCTTTAAGTTGCATTTGTGCCACTGCCAGGCAAACGGTTTATCTCCCCTCGGGATGCTGGCTTTGTAAGTGCCAGCTCTATTCTGTTCTGAAAGTCTGAGTCTAAAGTTAGGCATCATAGCACACACCTGTCATCCCAACATTCCCAGGAAGCTGAAGCAGGAGGTTTGCAAGTTTGAGGCCAATCTTGACTACATAGTGTGCTCTTATCTCAACAAACAAAACAGTGGGGGTGCAAAGGAGGGAAAGAAAGGGGGTGTAAGGGGAGAGAGAGAGACAGGGAGAAAGGGGGGATGGGGGAGAGAAAGAGAGAGAAGGAAGAACAGACAAATGATGGCATGTAAACACATAATCTCTCCGTTAGTCTCCATTGTTTGTGTCTCATTTACCAAGCGGAATGGTTATGTGTGCACGCTTTGGAACCCTGGGCTCTGTTACACACACACACTGCAAGTCACTTCTATTCAACATGTTAAGGTCTCCCGTCTCCACAGCTGACCATTTCTCCTTCCTGCATGTTTCTCTTTCTGTGGAAATGCCATCAACAGTCAATATTATTACCATTGTTCCCACTGAAAGTTCCTACGGTCTCTGCCTGGGCCTCTGACTGACGCAGATATATAGCCAGCATTTCTGAGCAGTCCCACACATTTACAGGGCTCTGGGAAATTCAGCCTCCTTGCTTTCCATGCCTAAGTAACAATATGCAGTAGCACCTTCCAGCGCTGAATAATACTTCGAGTCTGTATACCGCATTAATTGATTCAGCTAGAGCTGAAAAGAGAGGATTCATTATGACATAGTCCTACGTGGGGCTCACATTCACCCCCACAATACTCTCTTGTCCTCCCTCACCACTTCCCTCTACCCCCTGCCCCTTTCCTCTAGGCCTCTGCCTTCCCCCAATAAACGCCCCCTGACCTAATCAAATTGGCCCTGTTTGTATATTTCTCTGTTCAAATGCCTAACATTAGAGAAAAGGATGTGTTTGTCTGAGTCTATGTCTGTCTTGTTTTAATAAATGAATCCATTTCTAGCCACAATAGGAACATAATTTAATTCCCATTTGAAGGCTTTTAAAGAATGTGATTTATTTATTATCGGTGTGTCTGTGTGATTGTCATAGCACACGTGCAGATCAGAGAACAAATAGAAAGTTAGTTTTCTCCTTCCCCTGTGCAGGTCCCAGGGATAGAACTCAAAGTCTGACTTTACCCACTGGACCAGCTCAGTGCCCACCTCCATCCCCTTTTTCACACAGTCCAGGCCAGCCTCACTTCATTCTTCTTTAAGTTCAATAAGACAGCTTCGTTTTGTACAATGTGTATTTACACCAAATTTTCTTTGTTTGAAGACTTATTCTGTACGTGAGAGCTGTGCCCATAGAAGCCAGAAAGGAGTAGGGCGTCCCCTGGAAAGGGAGTTACAGATGGTTGTGAGTGCCAGGCAAGTGCAGAATTGAGTTTGGTCCTCTTTAAGAGCAGCCTGGTGCTCTAACTACTGGGTCACTGAGCCACTGCTGCAGTTAGACTCCTTTTGCAACTCCCTGTCCATCTCTGGTGCTTACGAAACAGATCAAACCTCACCAAGAAAGGAATTTTGCTTCTGCTGAAACTACAAGCCAGGACAGCCTCTCTGGGGATCATGTTCCTCAGGGCTGTACCCAAAGAGTGTTCAGCTGACACACAGCAGACACCTGTGTGTGGTGCTCACTGATGCTCCACTCCAGCACCCAAGAGCGCCAGCCCATGTGCCTATCAGCAGGTGGATGGTAAAGCACATCCATAAAAAGATAGGAATGGCTAGGAAGAGCCAGACACAGGAGGATCTCTCAGGCCCTGGAGCTGCCAGCCTACCAAAAAGCAAAGAAACAAACAAAACAGCAGGCTCCAATATCAGAAAGCAGAGAGCACTAGGGACAGCCCTAGGCATTCTCCTCTGGACTTCTCACAAGTCCACACAGAATTGAGCACACACGCGCATGCACACACGCACACACATACCACATACATGTATACCACACATGTGCACATACACACATATACCGCACATGTGCACATACACACTACATTAATTATTGTTAACAATGCACAAGAAAGTACATACATTATACAGACATAAATATAGACAAAAATTTAAATATGCAAAACCAAGAAATTGTGAGACACAGTGGATTGTATATGCTCCAATTAGGTTTCTGTTGCTGTGAGAAAACCCTGGAAAAAGCCAATTGGGGGAAGAAAGAGTTTATTTCACTTTATAGCTTACACCTATGGAAGTCAGGGCAGGAACCTTAATGCAGAGGCCATTGAGGGTTGCTTCTTGCTGGTTTGCTCCCCATGGCTCGAGTCAGCTTCTTATAGAACCCAGGACCATCAGCTCAGGAATATCCCCACCCACAATGGGCTGGACCTTCCCCCATCAATCATCCATCAAGAAAATGTGTCACAGACTTGACTATGAGCCGATCTGATGGGAATATCTATCTTCTCCGTTGAGGTTCCCTCTTCCCAGGTGACACCAGCTTGAATCAAGTGGAAACAAAAACAACCAGCACAATATGCAGTAAAGAATTAAATTATTCCATTTGCAAATAAATGAATAAAATAGGAAGCCCTCATGTGAGGTGAAATGAACCCCACTCAGAAAATACGCAGCCCAGAAATGTATGTATACAACACACACGTGAGACCGGAAAGCAGAGAAGAAGCGGGCACCAGCGGCGGGCAGGAGCAGAGCCAGACAAATGGATTCACCTACTGAACAAAGTATGATGATGATAGAACAACAAAATTGTTTAACTAAATTAAAAGGTAAAAATACAAAAAGAATATGCAATAAAAAGTTAAGTAAGCAAATAAATGCATGCATAAATGACATAAAAGAAATATCTAGCTCCTTTGCCTGTTCTGAAGCAGGTTTTTGCCATTTGGGCTTTTGTGGCTGTCCTCTGCTTTGGTTTGCTGCTGAGTTGTATGTAGTCCTTGTGATTTTCTAACACTGACCACACATGCTGGGCATTCTGTTTCCAGCTGTCTCCTCTCTTCCTAGAGTCTTCCCGTTCACTGTATTCATAGCTCTCTCCAACAGGCAGAAGCCTTTCTATAGAAAAAGTCATTTTTCTATTTTCCCTGTTTTTGCAGGCAGTGGCGGGCGGCAATGAAGGAAGCTGTTGCTAGGTCCATGAGAGGAACCTGGTCTCAGTTCTACTCCACTGATATATGGCATGTGGTCTATGCACATACCAATTCCTCACTGTTTATTGTGGCTTTGAGACAGATGAAAGACACACAAAGAACAGATGAATGACAGACAGATACATAGACAATAGATACATACATACATAGATAATCTTAGATACATAAATACATAAATAACAGATCAAAAGACAAATAGATGATCGATGATCATAGATATATAGACAGGTTAATATAGATAGATGCATATGTACACATACAGAGAGATACATACATACATATGTGCATAGATGCATACGTAGATAATAGACAGACGGATATTGTCCTGTAAGCCAGCCTGGGCTTACCCCCACCATCCTGTTTTCATAAGTGAGCTTCCAGCTTTCAACTGTTTTCTGATTGATTTGTCTTGATTTTGTTTGTTTATTTGGTCAGTTGGTTGGTTGACCAACTTTTGAGACAAGGTCTTATGTAATCCAGGCTGGCCTCAGACTAGCTGTAAAGCTGATACAACCAACCTTCAACTCCTGCTTCTTCCTCTGCTCCCAAGAGCTGGGGTGCCAGGTGCAATCCCCAGGGCCCAAATTATGTGATTACTTTCATTTTTGGTTTTTTTTTCCTCTCTCCTTGTTGGCTCTGGAGTTTCCACAGAAGTTCCTGCTACTCAGAATTATTCCCAATTCTGCCTATCTTGAGTCTTGAAGCCCAAGGTCTTCCCAAGATGATCGCATCACAAATAACCACACAGGATCCTCCACTACACCCTCTAAAACCACCTCAGAGCTCCAGACCCTTGAATTTCCTCCAAATTCTCACCATGAATTTGCTTTTCTCCCATCCTCTCTCCTTCCAACTTTTCATCAATTTCTTCTGTATATGGTCAACAAAACATTCCTGGCACTGTTCCCTCCCCATCCACTCAGCCCTTGGGGATTCTCCAGGAACTTCTGGGGGTGGAGAGCCCATGGCTAGAAGGCTTTGGATAATAGCTCTCCTTCATGAGATGAAGAGGACTGATCACATCTACTAGTGATCCCTTCCCTTCCTCCTCCATGTCCTTCCTCCTTTTGTTCCTTCTCCATCTCTTCCTCGTTCTCCATCACCACCATCCCCTCCTCCTCTATCTCCTCCTCCCCCATCTCCTCCTCCACCTCCTCCTCCATCCCCTCCTCCTCCACCTCTTCCTCCTCCTCCTCCTCCTCCTCCTCCTCCTCCCTCCTCCTCCTCCACCTCCTCCTCCTCCTCCATCTCCTCCTCCTCCTCCATCTCCTCCTCCATCTCCTCCTCCCATCTCCCCCTCCACCTCCTCCTCCACCTCCCCCTCCACCCCCTCCTCCACCCCCCCCTCCTCCTCCTCCACCTCCCCCTCCATCTCCTCCTCCTCCTCCCCCCCATCTCCTCCCCCATCTCCTCCTCCATCTCCTCCCCCATCTCCTCCTCCATCTCCTCCTCCATCTCCTCCTCCTCCTCCTCCATCTCCTCCCCCATCTCCTCCCCCATCTCCTCCTCCTCCACCTCCTCCTCCATCTCCTCCTCCATCTCCTCCTCCTCCTCCTCCTCCATCTCCTCCTCCACCTCCTCCTCCATCTCCTCCTCCATCTCCTCCTCCACTTCCTCCTCCATATTCTCTCCCATTCCCTTCTCTATCTCTCCCACCTCCACCTCCTCATCCTTTCGGGATACCTTTGCATGGGTTACGGTTCCAGACTAAATAAAAAAGAAAACAAGCCGAGCATTTATCTCTGTGTTTTGTCACTGTCTATTCTTTATGACCAGTAGCACACACTCCTGCTGTATCATTCCCTCCATGATGGACCCTGTCCCCTCACACCATGAGCCAATGTCAACACTTCCTTGAGTTGCTTTAGTCATGCATCTTGTCACCGCAGTGAGGAAAGTGGTCCATGCCATCACTTGCCATCTGGTAATACCTTCTGGCAATAACTCTGGTGTTTCTGAGTCCTATGTGCCACTTCTCCAACAAAATCCAACCTGGAGATTAGGGTGGCATGGGAAATTTGAGGGACAGAGCCCTCCGCCTATGGGATCTGACACTGAATACATGTAGTTAAAACAGAATTGAGTTAAAAGCCACCCAATCTACTACTGGGTTTTCTCTTTGGGATGGAGAGGAAGCCCAATGCTCACTATATATATGGTGGAGCCTCTAAGTTTCCAAATTGCACAAACTAGAAGTTGGTTTGAGTCAAAATGAGGAGAGTTTTGTCACTTGCCTCCTCCCAGTTCCCCAATGCAATCGATTTTAAACATCTGCCTGCCTCTACTAACCACACCCTTGTAACTGTGCCCTGTGGGACAGCTCGCTCGCTCTCTCTCTCTCTCTCTCTCTCTCTCTCTCTCTCTCTCTCTCTCTCTCTCTCTCTGTAAGCAAAGGGCCTGGGGATTACCTGGAAGAGAAAGGGGGACAAGGGGCACGAAGAAGGACGCCAAGACAAGAGTCTGATCAAGGCGACAATTTTATTTTTCCCCAAGGCTGAATTTATACCATAACATGGGTAACAGAGGGAGGGGGGAAATAAGAAACATTTATGCAGGCCAAGGACACAGTATTCGTGTGGTCAGGGAGTAGGCTGATGTTGACAGGTTGTCAGAAAAGCCACAGGTTTGTCCTATTATTAGTCAGCAGCAGAATTTTATCATATTATTATTTTTCTTGACCTCCAGATTTGTATTAGTCTTCTGCAACTGTCTGGGGATTTCCCATGAACCTTATCATACTTAATTCTAACATCAACAATGGAGGGCTTCAAGGGCATAACTCCCAACATCTCCCCCTTCCTTATAGTCAAATGAAAAGGTGACCAAATAGCCATGCTGTCCTCAAATGAGCCCCTCGGGAATTGCGTCTATCTTAGGTTGGAGTGATATTTTCACATGGCCAAGAGAATCTTGTGGCCAGGGTCCGTCATGGGATAAGGCAGCAGCTAATGGCAGCCCTTCTGTCTTAGGCCCTTTATTCATGAATATATCACTCTCTAACCCGTCATTGACTGTCCAGCTCAGCACGCAGGGGTGACAATTTGTTGATTTTTCAGCAAAGGCATCAGGACAGCAGGCAGAAAAGAATCTTGGCCTCATTTGGCTGAAGGACAAAATTGTCCTTGCCTGGGCTGGGAGGAGATGTATAGGTGAGCTTGGCCATCATCAAAGCATCCTCCATTGCTAGCCTATGATAATATTCCTGAATAGGTTTTGCTGCTATATTATCTACCTTTTGTTTAACAAAGCTGGTTAAACGATTAAATGTCCAAGTACCAAAAGATATAAGCAAAAGAAGGCCTACTAGAGGGCCCAACAGAGAGGGAAGCAGGGTGGACAACCAAGGAGAGGTGGAGAAGCAATTTTGATATCAGCTCTCAGCTTTTTCTCTTCCTCATTTTCTCTTTTCTAAGCCTTTTCTGGTCTTTTTAATCTCTCTTTAACCATATTCTAAGACACAGGAAGTGTCCAAGCATTGCCTTTCTCTCACAAACCAGAATTCACTGTGATCACTCAAAATTGAGAAATTAAAGGTAAAAAGCCAATCAGAAAGAAGTACACTTGTTAGTATATATGGCTTACATAAAAGGGGGACCAGACAATTTTCTTTTTGATTAACTTCTGACTCTTAAAGATAGTGTGGGTCAAAGTTAAAATATTCAGATATACTTAAAACACTGTTCTATTTTGGGTAGATGTGGAAGTTTAAAAATTGAATGCATTTATATGATTGTAAATGTTTACCATGAAATATCACAGAAGGGATGCCACCAGGCAGGGAATTACAATTTTAACTGATATTAAACATCTTAAATAATTTGGAGAAACCTCAGCATTGAATTATAACCATCAGGAAAAAAATAAAGACATTAATAGTTATCCCACGCATGTTATGTCAGAAATAAGCAAACCCCAACTCAGTACAGTACAGTATCAATAACTGAAAGTTAAATAATATGTTGATACATAGAAGGAAAAATAACATGTTGATTGACATTTTTGAAATTCTCAAAATAAATCAAATAGACAATTCAATTTGGGTTCCTAAAACAATCATAATTGCATTATCCAAAAAGCCAAACCCTATGACAGGTATCGCATTGTGGGAGAACACATATCTCAGCGTCCTGAAGTGGGTGGCAGAGCTTCCAGTTCTTCTTGTGGGACAGCAATGGACTCAATGCGGTGCAGGTCTTTGAGCAAGCAGCTCCTCTCGGTGGAGTGCAGGCTGTAGATGAAGTCGAGTGTGCCCTGCACCGTGTTCAGTGCCTCCCTGGGCTCCTTCTTTGGATCAGTGCCCAGAAGCCGAGGAGGAGGAATGTCCAGGCTCTTTTAACAATTTTATGGTAAACATAATCCCTGTATCGGCACCTGATTGAAACATTCTAAGACCCCAAGTATAACCACGTGTCCAATCCTGGTTTCAACCCGCAGAGGTAAATTTAATATTTAGGGGGATGCACTATCCCTTGTTTTAGAATTAGAACCTTCACAATGGGAATCTGGGACATGTACATTAGTAGGATGGGAGATAATTATAAGTCAAACAACACAGTGTATTAGGTGATAAAATGCTTAAGAACAGGGGAATGGAGCCAGGCAAGAGCTGGTGGAACAACCAGATCAGGTGACGAATAGCATTCAGTCACACAGCTAAACGAGGAAGCTTTCTTGGGATGAAAAGGCCATTGCAAAAATGAGCACAAGCTTTGTGCCTGTGAAACAGAAAGGTGAGCAGAGGGGCAGCTGCGTGCACGCTACAACAGTACAGAAGCACCCGATGCCACCTATCCATCAGGGAAGCCGAAGCACTTACATCTACTTGCTCTAATCCTAATAAGAACTTGGCCAAGTGCATTAGATTTCTACTGTTTTGATAAATACCATGATCAAAAGCACCTTGGGGAGAAAATGGTCTATTTCAGCTTACATCTTGTTGTTGTAAAATTATTCTGGCACCACAGTGCCCCAAGATACCTGGTAGATATCTTGCCAGAAACGCACATCCCAACTCCGTGGCAGCCCAGTGTCTCTGGCCACCACACACTCTCTTAAACTTAAATCGCTACATGAAAGAACACACAACACAATAACCTCTGATCCAATTGATAAGATATAATTGCCCACCTAAACATACACATCCTGTCCACATCCATCCCTTAAGAACATTCATAACAACCTGTAAATACACAGAGTGGGATCTTAACGCCAGCCTCCATGTTCTCTCTGTGGCTTCTCCTGCCATCTCCTTAGTCTCCTGTCTCCTTCCATTCCAGTCTCCTCCTCTCCCCTCTAATTTTTCTCCCACTCATCCTTCCTTCTCATCCAATGACAGGCCTCGTTCTATCTCATACCTGCCTTCACCTGTATGGCAATCCTACATTTCACCCTTTTTGTCTAATTAAAAAAAAATTTTTCTCTCAAATATAAGCTGAGCACAACTATTATCATTTTATAATTAAAAGCATAAAATATATCTAACACCCAGTCCAACACTTTATCAGTTAAACAGAAAATTTAGTTATCCATTCCAGCTAAAGAAAGGCTTAAAAATCTATGTTATATCCTGGCTAGCTTATATACTATCTGATAACTATCTAATAAAATATGTATTTTCAGAGTTAAACAGCCTGATAGGCTATGAGACTATTGTCAGTCTTCAACCCTGTCAGAAATCTGAGAATGACCAATTATCTATAAACATAGGAAGTTTAACACGACTTCCAGAACTGAGAGGTTGTAAAAACAAATCTCCACTAGCATAGTCCTCTGTAGGCAACATGTGAGCTCAAGTCTTCAGCTTCTGGCCCAAAATCAACTGACAGACTCTTGAAATGCAGAAATCTTGAAGGGCTGATAATTCTGGCTTGGCAAAATTATCAATCTGCATAAGGTATCCCTTTTGGACAGTATTAGTCTGCAGATGAAACAGGCAGTTTCTGCCCAGTGGCCGCCTAGCCACAAAGGATTGCCTCACCTGGAGGTAGAGATGCTCAATTTCTTCATTAAATCTGCCAAAGGGGAATGGTTAGGAGCAGATGTGTCTCAACAAAAGATAGACAACTTTAAATCTCATATTTTGTGGATTTCTGAAGTTTTTGAAAACCACCTATCCATATAAGGTAATCTGGACTGTTGTCTGTTAACTATCTTAATATATTATCTTGAAAGCACTCTAACAGTTAAACTTAGAGCCATGAATTTGCTATTTGGCCCTCAACTCACATGTATAATCAACTCAGAAGTTTGTAATGGCATCAATAGAAGGACTGGCTCTCAACCTTATACTTTTAAACTATTTTAACAAATAAATTCTATACCAAAGCAAAAATATGATTTTAGTTTAGTTACCAAATGAGATTATGACTGTACAACTCAATCTAGCTAATCCTCCCTATTAAATTACAACCATTTCTAGATTTCTCATAAAACAACCTTAGAATAACTGCTTTCAGCCCCCCAAAAGTCTAGGGAATGGGAGCGATGACTCTTCTATAACTTCAAGTTGTACATGGTCGTTGAGATATCCTTAGGGGTAAGAGATAGGAAGAGTAAAGCAAATGCTGTAGCCGGATGTGTCCTGACTGGACCCAGCTGAAAGTCCTTGAGACCAGGAATCCAAGCAGGCACACTCTGCAAAATACAACTCTCAAGACAAAAGTAGAATCGAAATCTCTTTTTGTTTGATTCTCTTGAATCTAGTTTTTCAGGCAGTCTCCCTCTCTCAAATCTGATCAGTATGACTCAGTGAGGTTTCCAGAGCGTAATCACACTTTTTTTTTTTTCTTTTCTTTTTTTTTTTTTTAGCTGGGGACCGAACCCAGGGCCTTTCGCTTTCTAGGCAAGCACTCTACCACTGAGTTAAATCCCCAACCCCATAATCACACTTTTTAAAAACACAAAAACAAACCTTTTTTTCCCAGAATACTGTGCTCCTTAGTCTGTAACCAGAAAAGCTGTATCTTGTACTCTCTCCCAGAGTAATAATATAACCATAAAACTCAAAGTCACACCCATTATGAAGATTAAACAATTTTAAAATAGGAAGTAAGCCAAACAATAGTGTATGAGCCTGGTAGGCTTTTGTACTCTGTCATATCAGGAAATGAACCCAAAATTCCCGTGGAGCCCACGTTAAGAGAATCTGAGTCTCCTGTTGTGGTAAATATCAAAACCACAAACCCTCGCTAGCCGGCATCAACAAACCATATGGCCTTTAGCAGGGTAATTCATAAAACAAACTAAACACTTTCTATCAATTCCAATAAGCAACTTATCAAACCAGGACTTTAGCCCAAAATATATCAATCTGTTAAGCTCTTTATCTGGAGCCACAGATTTTTACTTAACCTTAATAACTTGTAAATATCACAATACTCTACCTGGAGTCAGTGACTAATTTTCCCTATCTAAGTTCTGAACCGTGGGTGAAAATCCCCATGTGATTCCGGTAATCTCTGTACCCTCTTCTTAAAAACAAATTTAATTCACCTTTTAACAATACCTGTCATTAAGAAGCAGCTTGTCTGACTAGGATTTCAACCCAAAATTCCCGTGGAGCCCATGTTAGAAGGAATATGAGTATCCTGAAAGACTTTCTTTAAAAAGCAGCTTTTATCTCTAATTCTCTGAGTTGTAACTATTTATCACACAGCAGGGGACCTACAGCCGCCAGCCCAGGCTGTTTCTGTTTGTTTAAATCCCCCCCACCTCCCCACCCCCCACTTGAAACATCACATGACTCAACATGTCACTGGCCTCCTCTTAGAAATTAAAACTTTCTCTCAACTCTTAGGATTACTAGTGGATTCTCGCCCAGCATGTTGGCTCGCCATTTGTTGTTGTAAAATTATTATAAAGAGCTGTCTTTTATCTCTCACTAGGTCTGGCACCACAGTGCCCCAAGATACCTGGTAGATATCTTGCCAGAAACGCACATCCCAACTCCGTGGCAGCCCAGTGTCTCTGGCCACCACACACTCTCTTAAACTTAAATCGCTACATGAAAGAACACACAACACAATAACCTCTGATCCAATTGATAAGATATAATTGCCCACCTAAACATACACATCCTGTCCACATCCATCCCTTAAGAACATTCATAACAACCTGTAAATACACAGAGTGGGATCTTAACGCCAGCCTCCATGTTCTCTCTGTGGCTTCTCCTGCCATCTCCTTAGTCTCCTGTCTCCTTCCATTCCAGTCTCCTCCTCTCCCCTCTAATTTTTCTCCCACTCATCCTTCCTTCTCATCCAATGACAGGCCTCGTTCTATCTCATACCTGCCTTCACCTGTATGCCATCCTACAATATCTTGCAGCCCTTCATCCAGGTGAGGACAGGAACTCAAGCAGTGCTGGAAGCTGGATGCAGGAGTTGATGCAGAGGACATGAAGGGGTGCTGCTTAGTGGATTGCTCCCCATCAACCATCACTCAAGAAAATGCACCACAAGTCAATCTGATAGAGGCATTTTCTCAAGAGTCTCTTCTCAAGTGACTCTAGCCTGTGTCAGGTTGATGTTAACACCTACCCAGCACACCAAGGAAACTATTTGGGGGGGAAACATTCTGAGTTCCACTTGGGCTTTGTGTCTCTCAATTTCTTCTTGTCCCATATTACTTGTACACCAGACATATTTAACCCATCCCCACATCCTGTTGGCCCTGTAAAGCATGGACCCAGTCTCTATATGATGTAAGGTCTCTCCTGTGTTCTCTACTGAGCCCAGCTTACTTCTGGATAGAGGCTCTTAAACAGTGGTGTCTCAGCAAAAACAAAGTGGACACAGGTCAAAGGGGAACTACACAGACATAAGCCAGTATGCACAAGGGCTCTAGGGGAGGGATATCAGACCAAGGATGGGTTTTTTTGGTATGGGTCACCTGCTACAATAAAGGAGCATCTGAGAGCCAGGTGTGGTAGCACACATCTTATTTGGTGGCTGGGGGAGGAAGGAAAGGGTTTATTTAGCTTCAACTTCCACGTTGCTTTTTCATCACCAAAGGAAGTCAGGACTGGAACTCAAGCAGGTCAGGAAGCAGGAGCTGATGCAGAGGCCATGGAGGGATGTTACTCACTGGTTTGCTTCCCCCAGCTTGCTCAGCCTGCTCTTTTATAGAACCCAAGACTACCAGGCCAGGGACAGCACCACCCACAATGGGCTGGGTCCTCCCACCTTGATCACTAGTTGAGAAAATGCCTTACAGCTGGGTCTCATGGAGGCATTTCTTCAGGGGAAGCTACTTTCTCTGTCATAACTCCAGCTTGTGTCAAGGTGACACCCCAAACCAGCCAGTACAATAATTAAATTGAAAACTGCTATAAAGTTTCAAAGTAAAAGTATATAACTTTTACTGAGACTGCTCAATTATCATTTCATAATCAAGTGAAAGATTATTCAATTATTAATTTCTGGGTTGGGGATTTAGCTCAGTGGTAGAGCGCTTGCCTAGCAAGCACAAGGCCCTGGGTTCGGTCCCCAGCTCCGAAAAAAAAAATTTTTTTTCTAACATCTGTGTGATGTGACATTGAATGTCCTGCCGATACCAATTGGGTTTTTTATGAACTGATTGAAAACAAGCAGTAAACATTAATTTCTAAGTATTTAAGTGTGCTGGTTTTAACACTCTTGAACCTATGACATTGTCAAGCAGGACACAATGAGAAGGTCAAACCTAAGGATGATAGGTATAGAAGAGAGCAAAGACACACAACTTAAAGGGCCAGTAAACATCTTCAACAAAATTAGAAGAAAACTTACCTAAAGAAAGAGATGTCCATAAACATACAAGAAGCCCACTTGATCTCCTTAAGGGACCAACTTTAAGAATGACTTTTATCACAAATAAATATTGATTTTTTTTTTTGGATTTTTAATTTTAAAAAGTCTTCTATTCATTTATTGCAATGATCAGGTGATTTCTGTCTAAGTAAACAAGCAAACCCCAAATGGAAAGAAAACAATAAACAGTCAACCAGAAAATCAATGAACAAAGTAGTTAAAATAAGTAATCATCTTCCATGTATAATCTTAAATGCAAATAAACCTGATTTACCAATGAAGAAATGAAAACTTGCTGGCTGGATTAAAAATCAAGATCCAACTATCTTTAGGGTATTTGTTTTAAAGGAGCCACTTTGCACCAGCAAAAGAAAATGAACATCAATCTGCTAAGCACATGAAAACTGGAACTGGCATACGTATTTTTGTCAACTTTAAAAGGTAGTTTTGATGGGTAGAGCCATCTTAGATGACAGGTCACTGTCACTGCTTTTTTACTTTTTTCTTTGACAAAAGACCTGTAAGGAAGGGTTTACCTTGGCTCACAATTTGAAGGCATATATTCCATGTTTGACAGACCTGATGATCTGATCATTCCCTTCTTTTTATTCAGTCTGGGGCCCTACCCCATGGAATGGTGTCACCTACGTTAAAGATCAGTCTTCTCTCCCCACTTAAACTTTTTTGAAAACACCTTCATGTACACGTTGTATTTACATGATTCCAAATCCAGTTAAGTCAGGCTGAGATGTAGTTCAGTGACAAAACCATTAGGCGGTATGTTCCTTTTTCCTACACAGTAATATTCCACCATAAGAACGGTTTCTTTAGCTGTGGACTCACTGTAGAAAATCTGGGCTGTTTCTGATTTGCAGCTTTCACAGATAAAACTACCAAGAAAAATTTTGTAAAAGTTTTTGTACCAAGACAGTGCGGCTTGGTGGCTGGGTCATGCTAAGTGTATGTTTAACTTAAAAAACATTTCCAAACTTTCCTACCCAGTCGATGAATTTTTACATTCCCGTCACTGGTGAGGAATCTCATTTGCCTCCTCAACAGGTTTTGCTATTTTCACCATTTTTAGTGACAATGTTTACGTCTCTTTTCATTTCTACTGGTGCTATTTACTTTCGAGTTTCAGACACATCTTTTTCACCGACGGTTTCCTCTTCATCTTTCTGCAGAATAAGCAGCTTTAATTTTAACAAAGTCCAATCTCTCTACTTTGTTTTCTTGTGATATTGTGCTTTGGAGTTGAAAATGTTAAGTCCTTAAGTCCTGAAAATTTTTCTGGAATAACTTTTTTCCCTAAGTCTTCCATATTGGATTTAAATCCGTGATACATTCAGAGATTCTTTTACATATTTATTTATTGTATATATTTTGTTAGCTTGAGAAAGTTTGATTTGTTGAAATAAATGACTGTCTTTTCCTCTTTGAATCACATTTGTACTTTTTCAAACGTAGTTAAGCACATTATTGTTGGGTTTATTTCTGGATTTTCTTCCCGGTTGCATTGATTCTTCTGCAAATATCATCGTATCTTGATCACTGTAGCTTTACAATAATGAATCTTGAAGTTATGTTAATGTAGGCCCTCCGACTTTATCTTTTTCAAAATTGATTTTTGTTTAATGAATTGTACGCGAGGTATTTCCGTTCACTCCACCCCCCCCCCGGGATTTTTTTTTTTTTTGCTGCTCCCTCGCTTTATTCGAGCGAACGCAGCTCCGCCATGAGCTCCTCCTTCTCCCGCTGCAGCTCCCGCAGATGCTGCTGGTTTTGCTCCAATCTGTCCTCTAACCACTGCAGCAGAGGCCCACTCACCGCCGACATCTGGCTGCACAGATTCTTGGTGAAGACCGAGCCATTGTGGATCTTGGTCACCGAGTCCAGATGTGTGAGGCTATGGATCCGCCTGTACGCGTCCTGCTCCTCCTGACACAGGATCTTCGGCAGCTCCACCGCGGACTCCAGGCAAACTTTCCCGATGGTGACGTGAGGAACGACGTGGACGGGGATTTCGATTCTCTCATAGTCTGAGCTTTTCTGGGCTTGTACGGATTGGAAGCAAGTGTAGAGGACACGTCCGGTCTTTGTGTTCTTGTCTTCTATGAAACAGGAGAAAATAAGTCCCACGAAGCCTTGGTCCATCATTTGGTACATGGCTTGCGTGCGAACATCCACGTGTGAAGGCCACACCGTTATGTGAGGGTGCGAATGGTACCAGCCGACGACTCTCATGGGACGGCCAGTGAGTTCCGCCAACCTTTCCGCCTCAGTCGAGGCTGCAGACAGCTGCTCTGGGGAAATTTCCACGCGGTCCTTCCTCTTGTCAGAACGGCGCAGGATGATGACCGAGTGGATGTGGACGACTCTGATCGCATCCACCTTCTCCGGAACGGTGCACACGTCACTTCCGGCGTGTGCGAATTTGGACTCACTCCTTACGTCGTCGTTCAGCTCCCCGATGCACAGACCCATCACCTCCTCCTTCTCCGTACTCAGGGCGTGGTTCAGACAAACCAGAAAGGCGTCCGACTCCAGATGGACAGCCTGCACGGCCTGAACCACCGGCACCGCCATCGTCTCCCCGCTCACTTCCGCCCAAGGCTTCCGGCCGCCTGTGCGAGCGGATGCTCAGACGCCCCGCCCAGGGACGGAGCCTGGGGCTCAGGGGCCGGGCCCGCACTCACATCCGCCAAGGGCTTCTGTCCGCCTGTGCGAGCCAGTGCTCAAACGCCCCGCCCAGGGACGGAGCCTAGGGCTCAAGAGCGGAGCCTGGGCTCAGGGGCCGGGCCCGCACTCAGGTCCGCCAAGGCTTATGGCAGCCTGTGCGAACGGGTGCTCGGACGTCCCGCCCAGGGACGGAGCCTGGGGAATCAGAGGCGGAACCCGGGGTCAGGGGCGGGGCCCGCACTTAAATCCGCTAAGGGTTTCCGGCCGCCTGTGCATGCCGGTGCTCGGACGTCCCGCCCAGGGGCGGAACCTTGGCCGAGGGGCGTGGCTGGCGTTATGGGGGTTGTTCAGACGCAGCCTTACCAGCCCAGCGCTTGACCCTCCGTCCAGCCCTGGCCTAGGGTCTTGGGTTCCACAGGGGCTGAGTCTGAGGCTTAGGGGCGGTGTCCGCCAGGGCCTTATGGGCGGATCCTGGGCGTAGGGGAGGAGCCTAGGACCTAGGAGCGGAGTTTGGGCCTTAGGGGTGGGTCCTGTGGGACTTGGGTGGCGGCTAAGAAGGCCTGCGCGGCTGGGAGAGCCGCCGGGAGGCCCTACGCAGCAGGCCAGGTAGTACGCTGGGCCACGTTCCTGCGCCAGGGCGGACGTGGGCTGTGAGTCGCTCTGGGGAGTCAGGGCAGACTAGACTTCCTAGTGCTGACGTCCATTTTGGGTGCCCGCCCGCTCCTGATAGCACACATCTTTAATCCCAGCACTTGGGAGGCAGAGGTAGGTAGATCTCTGTGAGTTCCAGGACAGCCAGAGAATCTTTGTCTTGAAAATTTTTTTAAATTAAAAATTAAATTAAGAAAAAGTATCAGATTAACTGTCGTTGTCAACTGGGTATGGAGTCACTGGAAACACATCTCTATTTTTCTTACCTCATACACATAATACATCCCAACCACAGTTTCCACTCCTCTCATTCCACCCTGCACCTCCCCTCTCTTTCAGATGCAGGCTTCCTCTGTCTCCCTTCAGATTCTAACTTTTTTAAACATTATTTTAATATCTATATGTCTGAAAGACAAGACCCTTCCTGAGTGTAGATGCCACCATCCCTGGACTGGGGTCCCGGGCTGCAGTGTGAGCCAGGCCGGGGTCCCGGGCTGCAGTGTGAGCCAGGCCGGGGTCCCGGGCTGCAGTGTGAGCCAGGCCGGGGTCCCGGGCTGCAGTGTGAGCCAGGCCGGGGTCCCGGGCTGCAGTGTGAGCCAGGCCGGGGTCCCGGGCTGCAGTGTGAGCCAGGCCGGGGTCCCGGGCTGCAGTGTGAGCCAGGCCGGGGTCCCGGGCTGCAGTGTGAGCCAGGCCGGGGTCCCGGGCTGCAGTGTGAGCCAGGCCGGGGTCCCGGGCTGCAGTGTGAGCCAGGCCGGGGTCCCGGGCTGGAGTGTGAGCCAGGCCGGAGTCCCGGGCTGGAGTGTGAGCCAGGCCGGGGTCCCGGGCTGGAGTGTGAGCCTGGCCGGGGTCCTGGGCTGGAGTGTGAGCCAGGCTGGGGTCCTGGGCTGCAGTGTGAGCTGAGCACCAGCATTCATCTCTTTGCTCTCTGACTGCAGATGTGATGTGACCACCAGCCTCTGTCCAGCTCCTGCTGCCAGGCCTCCCTCACCCCGTGGACTGTAGCCTCCAGCTGTGAGCCTGAATAAACCGTTCCACTATTAAGTTGCTATGTCAGTAATCAGTCACAGCAAGGGGAAAATTAACTACTACACACACACTGTAAGGAGCCACGTGGTCTGGAGCTTCATCAAGACAGGGCTAGACATTGCACCCACTCCTGAAACCTCAAAGCAATTAGAAATAAATCCCAAGTGTGTTCGGAGCACACGCACTATGGGAATACTTTCCCTGCAATGATGCTGACAAAAGTTCGAAGTCCCCATATAGACCTCTCACAACAGACTCTACTGCATTTCCACTGGGGCCCATGGAGGGGCTTACATACAGAGCTTGAGTGGAGTGTGATGACAGGAGAGACTGGCCACTGTACAGAGCTTGAGTGGGGTGTGATGGCAGGAGAGACTGGCCACTGTAAAGGTCTACCTAGCATAGATGTCTCCCACTGAGGCACAGAAGAACCCTGAGCCCTCCCATGTATTCCCTCAGAATTCTGAGACTTGCATGCAGGGAGGGCAGAATCCCACACAGCCTGAGGGAGGTGCAGGACTGGAAGGCTAGCGTCTCATGGGTCCATCGAGCTTCTAGGTTGTCCTCCTGTGAGGGAGCCTCAGCTTGTCCCTTCCTGTGAAACCTCTTGGTAATGCTCTAAAGAACTTAACCACTCACCTTACTCACCCTCCTGGATTTTTGTCTGTGGGATGATGAGACTCTAGGCAATCTAAGGGTATGTCCACATCTCTGTGTGAGCAGCAGAAGAGCTGGGACAGCCCACGGCTCTCCCTGGCTTGCTGGTGACACAAGCCCTGCTCTGAGGAAGTCAGTGGAGGTATTCAGCTACCTCTCCTGGTCAGCATTAGTATTTTCTTTTTATGTAAGTAGTGTGTTCTTTAAAACTTTTTAAATTGATTCTTTGTGAATTTCACATCACACACCCCAATCCCACTCATCTCCCTGACCCTCCTTATCCGCCCTCTGCCTTGCAACCACCCTTACCAAAAGAAGACAAAAAAATATATTTTTTTCATTGTGTAAGCTGCAGTGTGTCAGTCAGTGAGCCCAAGCAGTTTCACTTGCAAATGTTCACTGCAGTGAGCCATTGCTCTGGTTTGAGGACCCTGGCTTCTGCTACACCGTCAGTACCGAATCCTCTCTGGAACTCCTCTTGGATATCCTGCTGTTGCCCTGTGTCATGGAGACCCTGCAGCTTTGCATCTACAGGACCTGCCCCTTCACATGCTCCAGCAGGCCATAGGGGAGATGTTGGGGTGGGCCAGCTCGAAGCCCTGGCCCTGGGTCTGTGTGGTAGCTAAGTTGTCAGCTCTCTAGTACTCTCCAGGCCAGGGGACAGATTGGCTCTCCCCTGCCCATGTCACCAGGCCAGCTCTACTGTGCTGCTCAGGTGGTGTGAAGGAACTGCTCTCCCCAGTGCTGTAGCCAGCCAGGGGCAGGCGCCAGCTCTCAAGCCCTCGTGCCCTTTTGCTTGGTCTCCCATGCTGCTCAGAAGAGTGATTAGGCCAGCTATACACAGCCCTCAGACATCAACATGGCCCCAAGCAGCAACCCAAACCAGGGACATCCCCTCGGCCTTTGGTGGTAACATGGGCTACAGGCATTAACACAGACCCTGCTGCTGCAGAGCCACGGAACCACTATGTTTGTGTTTTTGTGGATGAGTGTTTGCCTTCATGTCTCTCTGTGCAGCTTGTGGGCCTGCTACCCATGGAGGTCAGAATAGGGCATCACAGCCTCTGGAGCTGGGACTTGAAGCCAGGTCCTCTTTGAGAACAGCCAATGCTCTGAACTGCTGAACCACCTCTGTAGCCCCATCAGCAGCTTTCTGACAGGGGTCCATGTAACACAGCCCTGTCTTGAGTTCATGATCCCCCTGCCTTGGCCTCCTAATTGCTAGAATTTGAGGCATACGCCATGACACCTGGCTCCTTGAGAGGCTGGAGAGATGGCCCAGAGGCAGAGTGTAGATGCTCTTGCAGAAGACGTGAGTCTCTTTCCCAGCGTGTATTTCGAGTGACACCAGCTCCAGAGGAGCAAACACCTTGTTCGCAGCAGGCACTGAACTCACATGTACTCACACAATACACATACATAAATAGTGTTAAAGCCTTAAAAAAATATGGCCTGATGTAAGCATAATAAAAAAAAATGATGGTTGCTATACTCAGAGCATGGCTGTCTGCAGCACCAGTGCCCTGGTCCTTTCTCCACACATTTTTATGATATTTATGTGGGTGTACGTACACACGTATGTGTAGTGGCCAGAAGACAACTTGTGAGCATCCGTTCTATGCTTCCTTCATGTTGGTTCTGGGGCTTTTTCTCAGGTCCTTGGGGGCTTGACTATAAGACCCTTTACCCATTGAACCATCTTGCTAGCCCATACTTTGGACTATGGCAACCTGATTCCAGGACCAAATCACCATGTTGATCATTCAAACCTAACAATTCCATTGTGGTCTGTTTTTGAGGCTTGTAGGAATAGGTTTTTCCAAATTTATATGTGCCATGAGAACCATAGTATAAATATTTAAATCCCAGAGCAGGGTTCCTTCCCACCATAGACCATTTATGATCCCGAATGAAAGACACACACAGCCTTATATTTTAGTAAGCCTTAAGCAGCACAGTAGCTGGGTGGCTGCCTACCCTCCATGCTGTTAGAGTCTACCTCCGTCCAACTACTGCAAGTTACTACTTACCACTTTCTAGGTTCCATCTTGGCTGCTCTTGACCCAACTGAGCAGCCCTCTGGGCCGTGTCCTCTTGGCCCTTTTACATGGTGGCTCTTCTCCCTCCTGCACCTCTTCTTCCATAATGGCTCTCTCCTTCCTCTCCTCCACACTCTCCGATGGCATGGCAGCTCACCTTCCTTCCCTTCTTCCTCCTGGTCTCTACCCCTGGAAACCTAAACCCCTCCTGGGTCTCTTCTCCCCAGGTATTGGCTGCTGGCGTCTTTACCAATCAGAACCAACTGGGGGCAGGTTCCCTCAGTGTCTTACATGTGGACCCTCTCTTGCCAACAGTTTTAGGGACCCAAATTAGCGCTAGAATACAAGCATCATTAGGTCAACCTACTTCAGAGAACAACAAATTATGAAAGATATTGGGCCAGTAAATAAATCTAAACTATTTTTAAAATTAAATTTTCAGCTGGGTGGTTGTGGCACACCTCTTTAATCCCAGAACTCTGGTGGCAGAGCCAGGTGGATCTCTAAGTTTGATGCCAGCCTGATGTACAGAGTGAGTTCCAGGACAGCCAGGGCTACACAGAGAGACCCTGTCTCAAAAAACAAAAAACAGACAAAAAATTTAAATTTTAAAAATAAACACGGGGTTGGGGATTTGGCTCAGTGGTAGAGCGCTTGCCTAGGAAGCGCAAGGCCCTGGGTTCGGTCCCCAGCTCCGAAAAAAAGAACCAAAAAAATAAAAAATAAAATAAACACAAATTATTGGGAAGGGATGCAGACTCCTACATGGCCTCTCGCTTCATTCATTCCTTTGACATTTGCCCAAATTCCTCTCAGTTAAGAGGTCTAGAACAACAATTTTTTTTTTTGAGACATGGTTACTTGTAGCCAAGGCTGGCCCTAACTCACTGTGTACTTGGCCAAGGATGACCCTGAACTGCTGATCCTCCTGCAACTACCTCCTGAGTACGAGAATGAGGTATGTGCCACCATGCCTGGCTACAGAACCCTTTCCTTTAAGAGATACACGGTCAGTTTTGTCTCTTTTGCTCAGAGGTGGCTTGACTTGTCATGAAGTCTCACAAAAAGCCAAACTGAGAAAAAATAGGAAAAAGTAGGGAGAGATGGGACTGGCTGGCTCACTTTTGGACAGAGCTGAAGTAAAAAATAAAAACCATCAGATTTCATTTTAGACAGTCTCATGGAGCCCAGGCTGGTCTTGAACTCTGTATGTAGCTGAGGTTGATCTTGAACTCTTGATTCTTCTGCTTCTACCTCCCAAGTTCTGGGATGACAGGTGCGTACCAGATTAGATTTCTTATAGACAGAACAGGAATAAGCCTGATCACTCAAGCATTTCATCTGTTGGGGCTGTAGACATGGCCCAGCAGTTAAGAGCGCTGGCTGCTAAAAGTAGAGACAGCAAGCTGGGGATGGCTCATGGCTCTGACCCCTCAGAGTCTACCCCAGCGACGTACTTCTTCTATGCAGGCTGCTTCTCCTAAACCTACCCAAACAGTGCCACATCAGTCTGGGTGGGCATTTCACATTCAAAGCACCTCAGAAAGGAATCCCAGGGGAAATAAAAACTAATGAAACCTTCATGAGGAACTAAGGAGACAAACTAGATGGCTCGGAGGGGCCGGGTGCTTGCCACTGAGCATGACGATGCTGGGCTCTGTGCCCAGAACCCATCACATAAAGGATGTCATTCTGCCTCTACAAGTACCAATCTGTACCTGTTTGTACCACTCTGCTTACTGATCTGTGTCTTCTTAGGAAAATCCCCTTAGGCCACAAAAGTAAACTTTTGTTTTAAACGCCACCTTCAGGCTGGAGAGTATCAACTGCTCTTGCAGGGGACCTGGATTCAATTCCCAGCACCTACATGGTAGCCCACAACCAGCTGAACCTCCAGTCCCAGGGGATTTGACACCTTCTTCTGGCCTCTGCAATCACCAGACATGCACATGGTGCACAGACAGCCATGCAGGCAAAACACACATCTGCATAAAATTGCAATCCATTTTTTTTAAAGATTGCCATCTTCATGCCTAATGGGCCCCGAGCCCTCTAAGAATTCAATTAAATGGATATGCTAATTTCTGAGCACAGCTTGAAGTCTCCAAGCCCAGGACCAATCCATGATCCTCAGACCCTTCTCTCTCCCATTAAAATAGAGTTACCTGGGAATTTTAAACAGGGTGAGAGAGTGCTTCCCCATTGTATGAAAGTCCCGAGTCCCTTCCTTGGCACTAATAAATAAAAATAATAAACATAAACTGTTCTTGTTGTTTTCTGATGCTAAAACCACTCTACACTCTAGACCAGGAGTGATGGCTTGTCAATGTGAGGTATTGTGTCATAGCTAAGGGAGAAGAAACTCACACACTTAGCAAGGTCTTGGTTTGTTTCTGTGGAAGTTTGTGGGGAGGGCAGTGGTGGTGGTTGTTTGGGGTTCTGAGGCAGAGTCTCACTATGTAGACTGCAAGTATTCACCATCTTACGAGGTTAGACAAGTCAATTCAGCTCTTTATGTCTGCAACGGGCAAAGACTTCCCCATACCTAGTGCTTTGAATGTGAAATGCCCACCCAGACTGATGTGGCACTGTTTGGGTAGGTTTAGGAGACACAGTCTGCATGGAAGAAGTACGTCGCTGGGGTAGACTCTGAGGGGTCAGAGCCATGAGCCATCCCCAGCTTGCTGTCTCTGCTCTCAGCTTCCTGCTTCTGCCACCATGCTCTCGACACCATCTTGGAGGGATAAAGCCAAAAAGCCTTTCTTTAAGTACAGTGCATGGGTCATGGTGACTATCACAGTGATAGAAAGGTCACAAGCACACAACCTCACAAGGAACAGAATTGTGCACGTGTATAGTCATTCAAAAATATTCTTTGAAGTCAGGCATGGTGGGGCGTGTCTCTAATCCCAGCACTCAGGAGACAGGTAGGTGTCGACAAGATGCTAGGAACTGACAGTGCCCGAGATAGATAAGGGCTCTGCATTTTTGGAGTGCAGAGGAGTAGTGTCCCTCATGTACTCAAATCTGTCCCCAGAGCCCACACAAAAAGCCTGGTGCAGCATAGACAATCAGAGCTCCAGGGAGGCCAAGATAGGAAGACAGTGTCTCCCTGGCCAGTCAGCCGGCTGAGCTGATGAGCCTCAGGCCAGGGAGAACCGTCTTCAAAAAACCATCTGTGAAATGCTCTTCTCACAGCCTATTGGTCCCTTGGCTGCTGATACCAGGCTAACTGAGTGTCCTCTACGAGTGCTGGACAGTGTCCTCAGAGGCTTCTGGAAGGGAGATAGAAGCCAGCCTCTGCCTTGAGGGGTTTTATTCTGGATATTTTGCAAATATCCCATGAGCCCCAGTCACATCCTCCTTCCATGGCTGCAGACAAGAGGCCTGCAGAAGCTTGTCTGGTAGAAGGTTGGCGTGTTCCCACATGCAGTGTCAGGAGAAGAGTAAACTTGGCTAACAGGGACTCTGGGCTCCTGAGCCTGTGTAGCTCTGACCTGTTACCAGTTTCCAATTAGCTAACAGTGCCAGAAGCTGTGTGATTGTGTGATGCTACGGGTAGAGATCTAAAGCATCATGTTCTCTCTCTCTCTCTCTCTCTCTCTCTCTCTCTCTCTCTCTCTCATTTTCTAGAAAAAAATAGAAAGAATGAAATGGAGAGTGACTGAAGCAGACACCTGATGTGTGGCCTGTACACGTCCGCCCGGGGTGTGGGGTAGTGAGAGGGAAGAGAGATGGGGGAGGGAGGAAGAAAGGGAGGGAGGCAGGACCCATTCCCCAAAGGAAACCAGCAGAATGCTGTGATAAGTATTAGGCAATCTGAGTTAGTCGGATGGCTGTCAGGAAAAGATTTTTGAGGAAATAATATTTCCTCCTGAAACCTAAGAATGAGTCCATTGCATCAAGAGCCAGGGTAGGAGATGAGGGAGCAGACGGTAGCTGGCAACATTGTGAAACATTGTCCTCTGCCTGGCTGCCTAATGGTTATAGACAAGGATGAGGTGTAGAGAAGGAAGGAGAGATGGAGGGGAAGCAAGAAGAGAGGAAGATGATGGAGGAGACAGAGAAAAGGAAGATGAAGAGGAGGGGGAGGAGGAAGAGAAGGAGAAGGAGGAGGAGAAATGGAGGAGAATGGAGGGAAGAGAAGAAGGAATAGGGAGATGGAGAAGAAAGAGATGAAGGAGGAAGAGATGGAGGTAGGGAAAAGACAAAGAGGAGGAGGAGGAGAATTTAAGGTTGAGCCCCCACTCTGGTGCCTGTTCATGTGGTGGGCTGATACCAAAATGGTGGCTAGATTTCCTTAGAAGGAGCCTAGATCTGTTCCATCTCTCCTGTGTGTGTGTACATGTGTGCATGTGTATATGCAAATGTGTGCATGTGTGAGTGTATGTGCACATGTGTGCATGTACACATGCATGTGTGTATGTTCATGTGTGTGTGTGCATATGTTTGTGCATGTGTGTGTGAGAGAGGGTCCACAGTCTCACCTCCAATGCAACGTCACTGAGCTCTAATGCTGTTACAAATGAATCACTAACTCAGCCATATCAAAAGGAACAACTTGGATTGACCTCCCAAAAGAAAAAGAAATATCAAACAGTTTATGGGGTTTTTTTGTATCAATCACTAAAAATGTTGCCTTGAGGTACCAACAGCCACACACACAAGCACTTCTGAAGAGATGAGGCAGAGGCAGAATGACAGGAGTGGGGACAAGGTATCAAGGTTAACATATGAGAAGCTGGGGAGATGCCTCGACTAAGACTAGGAATGCTTGCTATGCAAGCAGGAGGTCCTAAGTTCATATCCCCAGTGCGACATGAAAAGCTAAGTAAGTCAGTGTGTCAGCAGTTCCAGGACTGGAAATGGAAACAGCTGATCAGTGGGTTTCAGACTCAGGAGAGACCCTGTCTCAGAGAGACAGTGAGGAAAGCAATAGAGGAAGACATCTGACATGGACTTCTGGGCTCTGCATAGGAGTCACATGGACACAATGCACATATACACATGCATGTGTGCACATACACACACACAGACGTGCACGTGCGTGCGCATGTGCATGCATACATGCACATGGACAAAGCTAGGAAGACAGCAGTTGGGAAGGTTGGGAATTTACTAAAAGGCCTTCATACTCTAGAGTGGCTCACATTGAACTTGGGACACCCAGATAGCTAGCTCACCATCTGCATGTTGTAAAGAAATTTCTCCTGAATTGAAGCATTCCATCTTAGAAAGGAGCTGTTAAAACTCAGAAAGTAAACAATAAATAACTCACAAGTCTCAGATGGTCCCTGAAACTTACAGGATTGACAAACTACCACCTAAGTTATATAAGCAGTAAGATCAAGATCTTGGAAAATCCTACACGGGGTTCCAAGGGTGGTCATCATGCAGTTGCTGACAGGATAACCATTGAGTCTGTGCTTCTATAAATAACCTCAGCAGATCTATTAGTTCATCAAGTTGGATTCAGATGGGTTTGTGTCTTTTATCTGTAGTCAGATCCTTAGACAGGATGAACAGAGGTTTGGGGTTTTTTTGTTTTTTTTCAACAAAAGTTATCCAGGAGCCCCCCAAAATTCCTAGTAGCCGACTGCTGGATGCTCCTAATACTCCATATTGTTTGCTTTTCATTCACTCCTTGTTCTCACACCCCCTCCCCCCACTGTCCTGCAAGCAACACAATTCACCAGTGCAGGAGGTGTGAGGTCCTTGTGCCCACAGGTAAACACACAGGGTTTTTCCTTTAACTGGAAACAGCCATGCTTAATAACTCGATGACTTTGAGCTGTGTGACCAAGACCACATCTGGTCATTCCTCCAGACCTTTATTGTGAGCTTGTTTTTCTCAGTCCATCTACAGATTTTTAAAGGAGCACTCATGCACTTTACAAAAGTTTGGTATAGCCTTGCCTGATCTTTATTGACTTTGCTCCTCCAGGAGATGTATGTGTGCTTTATTGTGCTCACAGGTTTGTGTTAATTGTCATCAGGAAGTTTTCACCAAGATGTGCTATGCTTTAATGTGCCTGAAATAAACCACTTGGGGTCAGACTCCTGGAGTGTAAACCAGCACCAGCTACTTAGTCATCTGGAAGCCAATTCCCTTCTTGCCTCCCATGGATCATCTGTGATGGTCACAGAGATTTCCACGCCCTGGGGGGAGGGGTGCAGATTCCTCAAGTAACAAAACATCCCACTGATCATGAGAGGAGAAATAATCTATTTTCACTTTTTTATTGATTCTTTGCAATTTTCACATCATGCACCCCAATCTCACTCATCTCCCCATCCCTTTGTATCCACTCTCTGTCCTTGCAATGTCTTCCTAAAAGAAAATAAGAGAAGAAAAACAACAACTTGTAGAATCTGCAGTGTGTCACAGTGTGTCATAAGTATACACTTTCGTCCACACTTCTTTACTTGCAAAAGTTCATTGCAATAAGTCATTGGTCTGGTTCAAGGCTTTTGCTTCACTACCAATACTGAGTCCTCCCTGGAGTTTCTCTCAGATATCCTGCTATTGCCTTGTGTCATGGAGATCCTGCTGCTTTAGATCTACAGGGCTGGCCCCTTCACACGCTCCACATTTCATAGATGGGGTAGATGCTGAAGCGGACCAACTGAAAGCCCTGGCTCTAGGTCTGGACGGTAGCTGAGTTGGCCGACCAGCCCTGCAGCTCTCCTGCAGTTAGAGCAAGTTCTCCAGCAATACCCCAGAGAGCTCACCCAGTACCAGCCGGTGAGAGACAAGGTCAACTCTCCTGCTCTCCCATTTTCTGGGCTGGTTCCCTCACACCCCTGCCACCAGGGTCAGCTCCTCTGTGCTACCCAGGTGATGTACAAGGTCTGCTCTCCCAAGTACTGCAACCAGTGAAAGGCAGGGAGTGCTCACCCACTCTCACGGCCATCTCTCCCACCTGCTGCATGTGGCAAGGGGGAAGGGGAAGATGTCTCCCTTCCTCAAGCCTTCCCAAAGCAGACTAGGGGCAAGGCCAGCTCTCTCTAGCTCAAGCCTTTAGGCAGGCTCACCCAATCTCCAGACATCAGGGTCAGCTTTACTGTGATGCCAAGATGAGGGGCAAAGCCAGCTCTCCGAGTGTGGTGACCAGCGAGAGGTGGAGCCAGCACAATGCCTCAGGCAGCAGGCCAGGCCAGGAACACATGCATGGCCCTTGGTGCTAGCATGGGCCTGGTACAGCTGCAATAGAAACACAGAGCCAGACATGCCCCACCCCCTGGCAGCAGCATGGGCCCTCAGGTGGCAGCACAGGCCACTGAAATCAGCAGGACTTTCCCATGGCAGCATGGCTCTCAGCTATCCCCATGGCCCTGGTGGCAGCCCAGACCACAAATATCTGCTTGGCTTTCGGTGGTAACTCAGGCCACAGACAACAACCAGAGCCAAGACCTCACCATGGTCTCCTCTTATCTGCCTATTCTCACCACCACTGAGTCTCCAGTTCCACTTTTCTCTGGCGTACAAACACCTCAACTCTGATCTCTTCCATCTCTACACTGGTGCTTCACCTTTCCTGTCACTCCATCACACGCTTGTCCATCATGACGGTGCCCTCAGCAGCTGATTGAGTATCCTTCTTCAACCCACCCAGGCATGAGGAGCCCTTCACCAGCAAGTCTCTCAGTGAACGTGAGCAGGTTATGTCTGCTCTGCTGTTGTGTTAGCTCTGTTCAGAGTCTTAGAAGAAGGTCTTTACGATACTGAGGTAATAGGCAACTTCAGAGACGGGGAGATGGAACCATTAACAGGGTGGACTGCTATTGCAGATGACCCAGTTCTCACCAAGTGGCCCACAACCTCCTGAACTCCAGCCTCTTCTGGCTTTGACAGGCACCGCATGCCTTGGCTAACTAGAAGGCCAGAGAATAGCTTGTGAGATTTGGTTCTGTCCTCCCACCATGCAAGCATCAGGAATGCTCAGGCCATCCGACTAGCCAACAAAGCACCTTCCCCTCTGAGCTCCTCACCAGCCCTAAATTGTTTTTAAGTGTTAAAAGGAACTAGACTCTTTCCCCCTCCTCTGCTGTAGGGGAAGAGACCAGGAGAAAAGGTTGGAAAGTGATGAGAAATTTAAAGTATATACTGACACTTGTCATTGATGGGGAGGGGTGGGGGAGGGGCAGAGGAAGCCCTGCCTCAGCACACGCAGGACCTTCCCATACTATACTTTACACTTCCTTCCTCTCAAACTGCTTCTGTTCCTGAGGTTGAGGTCGGGGCACTGACTAAGTGTAACAACTCCCTGAACAGGGCTTGAACAGCTTTTCCCCCAAAGCAGTGCAAAACTCCCACAGACAGAGCCTTGGAGGAAAAAGACGTTCACCTAACCTTCCCTCAGAAGCCGCATCTAAAGCCCAGTAGGTTGGCACACACCTGTCATCCCAGAACTCGGGAGGTATAGACAAAGGAGGAGATATTCAAGGTCCATCCTGGGCTACACAGAGAGTAGAGGACCAGCCTGTACCACTAGAGACCTTGGTTGGAAGGGCAGGGTTTTTTCCTCACTTGGTTTCCACTGTTGTCATAAACACCAGGACTTTTTTTTTTCTTTAATTTATAGTCTCAGTCCACAGTCCACCATTGAGAGCAGGAACCCTGTAGAAACTGAAGCAGGACCACACAGAAAGCCTGCTAAGCTGGCTTGCTGGCTCTGTGCTTAACCAACTGTTGGTTTGTTGTTATTGTTATTGTTGTTGCTGCTGCTGCTGCTGCTGCTTTTGCTGTTGTTTGAGGCAGGGTTTCTCTATGTAGCCCTAGCTGTCATACAAGTCACTATGTACGCCAAGCTGGCCTTGAACTCACAGAGACCCACCTGCCCTGCCTCCTGAGTTCAGCTCTTTTATACAGCCCCGCCAGTGGAGGTAGAGCTGCCCACAGTGGCCTGAGTTCCTCTGCACCAACCACCCGGCAAGAAAATCCCCTCAGAATGGCCACAGGCCAACCTGATCCAGGCAGCCCCTCTGCTGAAGTTCCCTCAAATGACTCTGGCTGTAGCCACCTAGGATAGAAGGAAGGGAAGCCAGAGCAAGGTGGACAAGGAATCGAGAGAGTAAAACAGATATGGGGGATTTCTGGAAACCCATAGCTACTCGGGAACCTGCCTCTAAGACTGAAGAATGGATGTCACCGTTCTCCCAGTGAGCAACTTTTGACAGTTGAGCTGGTGAGACACAAGGTCCCCATCTTTTATTAGGATTCATAGAGGATTCGTGTTCATTTCTCTCTCACCACACAGCTCTGGATGGGGTTAGGATGGGAGCCCAGGTGTGGGAGAGGTCAGTACTATCGCACAAGAAACCATAGCCACATCCTGTGTGTGGGCCCTTGGGCCAGTCCTCTGTGCTTCCCAAAAAAAAACATTGACCACAGGGCATTTCTGTGGTCTGTTCATACCATCTCCCTGCCACACACTCAACTCATCAAAGTTCCCACAATCTGGTAGAAAAAAATAAAAGATGTCCCTAAAACTAAAGGACCCAAAGCCCGGAATATCTCTGTGCACTATGGAGGAGTGCTATGGTTTTGTTTGTTCTTTGTTTGTTTTAATTTTTATTTATTTTTATACGTGTGGTTATTATGGGGGTGTCATGCCTACAGAAGCCAGAGAAGCTGTCAGAATTTTTGAAATGTTGTTTATTTTTTACAATTTCTCCCCTGTCCACAGAAACAGTTTCATTTAGAGTTTTGATTGTTGAGTCCAGGGTCTCATGTAACCCAGACTGGCCTCCAACTCACTCCATAGCCAAGACAACTTCAAATTTCTGCTGATCCAGCCTCCAGCTCCCGAGGGACAAAGCAGGTGCACAATCCTGATCCAGCTTAGCTGTTTGTTTAGTTTTGTTCTTACCAACAGGGTTCAAGTTGGGCACAGTGCCACATGCCTTTAGTCCCTGCACTTGGGAGGCAGAGGCATGCAGATCTGATCTACAGAGGGAGTTCCAGAACAGCCAGAGCTCCGTAAAGAAACCCTGTCTGAGAAAAAACAAAATCAAAACCACCAAGAGCAGGATTCACAAACTCTGTCCTCCTTCCTGATCCTACTTCTAATGCACTGCAGTAACACACATGCATCTCCACACTTGGCTTCGAGGCATTTGTTTAGGGGCTACTCTTTGACTTGGTTTCAGGAGAAAAAAACGCCTTTCAATGTAGCCCAGACCGCCATCAAACGTGAGATGCCCTGCCTCTGCCCGTAGAGTGTTGTAGCACCATAGTACATTTTGCTAAGGAATAGTCCAACCTGTGCTGAAATGTATTGTATGAGCATGTGTGTGCGTGTGCTCATACATGGTCTCAAAGAAAATCTTACACACGTGTGTGTCCACGCATGAGTGTGCACATGTGCATGCATGAGCATGTGCAGGCTAAGAAACCACCTCAGGTGTCAGCCTCAGGTCAGGAACCTGGTCAGCCCCAAGGCCTTGCACCAGCAGTTTCACATGGGCGCTAGGAATCGAATCGCTTGGGAGACTGGGCTTGTCTTTTTAGACAAGGTTTCTCTGTGTAGCCTTAACTACCCTGGAACTCACTGTATAGACCAGACTGCCTCAAATTCAAAAAGCCACCTGCCTTTGCCTCCCAAGTGCTGGGAATAAAAAAGGTGGGCACCACACTGCTGACTCTGTCGTCAGAGGATGAAATGAAATCCCTTGAAGATTTGCAAACTTCATTCAGAACAAAGCTATAAGACTACCTTGACAGGGGCCGGGAAGATGGCTCAGAGCACTGGCTGTTCTTTCAAAGGACCCTGGTTCAACTCTCAGCAGCCACATGGCAGCTCACAACTGTAACTCCAGTCCCAGGGGATCTGACATCCTCACACAGGCATTCAAGTATGCAAAACGCCAATATACGCAAAATAAAAATAAACAAATTATGAAAGTAAAAGACTACCTTAGCAAAAGCACCCCAACCACACTTACAGGATGTGCTCCCAGATGTGTGTGACTAGAAACTGGCCCTTTCGGGGCCTGATAAAGGGAGTGGCTTCTCTCATTGTTGAAGGTCAATGTGCAGCGGCCTCCAGGAGCTTCCAGGTTGCAACTGTTTCTAGGTGCGAGCACAGCCCAAACCAAGTGAAGGCCTAGTGGTTAGACCATCCCCTACGGGACTGCTTGGCACTGGGCTGGCACCCTGGATTGTAAGGAAGAGGAGAAAACAAGCGCCCACAAATGCGGAGGACCAGCATTCATCTCTCTGGTCCTGACTGTGGGTGTCCTGCCACTGTGACACCCCCACCGTGACGGACTGGACCCTCGAACTGTGAATCAGAAGAAGCCCTCCCTTACACTGCTCTTGCAAAGGCATTTTGTCACAGCAGTTTACCAGCCAAGCACTCCCAGAGCCCCAGCTTTGGATTTTTTTAAGGTTATCACTCAAGTGAAGAGCTCAGGGACACTTCTTTTTTTTTCTTTTTTTTTCGTAGCTGGGGACCAAACCCAGGGCCTTGCACTCGCTAGGCAAGCGCTCTACCACTGAGCTAAATCCCCAACCCCTCAGGGACACTTCTTGAATTGACCTTTCCCCTGCCTTCGGTAGAATCAGTTTTGTAAAAGATGTCAGGAGGCAGACCCCAGGCATGGAAGCTAATGTGGAAGAGTCTGGAGTTCAGCCATAGTGAGTTCAAGTCCTGCCCAGACTAATATGTTAGGCCATGTCCTGATACAATAAAACAATATGGAGTAAAATAGAAAAGGGAAAGAAAAGAATAGAAAGACAGGAAAAGGTCAGAAAAGCAGGGAGAAAGGAAGAGGAGGGAGAGGGAGGACAGGGGAACAGCGGAGGTACTCGCAGGGACCATCCCACAGGCAAAGCAGTTGTGATGTCACCAGCTCTCCCTACCCCCCAGGGAACTTGATAAAAGCCCCACAAAAGTTGTTGGTAATCCGCCTTCTTTGAAAAGTATCCTGAGACCCCTCTCTGCCCAGCTTCACTTTCAGTCCTGGCTGCCCACTCACACCTTCTAGTTCTGAGTATGCCTGACTCACACATTGCTGTCTGCACACACTGCTCCCCTGATCGTCACAAAAATCCCTGGAGAACATAAACTAGGACAGGTTCAGCAACCCGCCAGAGGTCACTCAGCACGGGGGAAGGCCGAGGGGGGCTCTAGACTCAGCGGCGGCATTAACCGAGGGGCTCCGGCACCTTTTTCCATGTAAAGAAACTGAGATTCCAAAAGCTCGAAGACACGTCTACTGTCACCAGCTAGAAGACAGATGACTGGAGAGTGGGTATCATGAGTTTAACGTTCTCTGCATTCATGCATTCAGGTGTGAGGATGTTGTCTAAGGCCTCATACACACCGAGCATCTCCGAACTACACCGTCAGCCTGAAGAAGGCCTGGGGATGCGGCTCAGTGGGCAGAGTGATTGCCTGGCATGCAGGTGTCTGGGTTACATAAACCAGACATGATGGCAAACTCCTGTTGCACAGCACTGCAGAGGCTGAATCAGGAGGCTGGGGAGTTCAGGGTCTCTCCTCCGCTACATAATGGGTATGAGGTCAGCCTGAGCTACATGAGACCCTGCTTCAAAGCATTTTAGGAAAATTGGGAGTGAATCTTAGTTGCTGAGTGAGTGCTTAGCGGGCACAAGCTCCTGGGTGAAAAGCCCAGACATCATAAGTAGAAACCATTATGGGTGTGGGTCCTGAGAGAGTACTGTGACTGCAAACTGCCAGAAGGGGGTGCTGGGAACCCAAATCAGTCCTTGGCAAGAGCAACCAGTGCTCTAACCACAGAGCCCTTTCTCCAGCTCCCCCAGTGCTGAACAAAAGCAATGTCTATCCACTAGCACTGAAGGGCCCCAAAGTTCATCCCTGTCGTTATGCAAATGAGCCCCCAACTAAGCCTCACCCTCGGCCAGTTCAGAGGTGTCAGCTGCTTCCTGAGTTTGAGGCCATCCATCTCAGAGACACCTGTTAGAGAGTACGGGGCCTCAGTAGTCAGGTCCAGCCACCAGTCCTTGAGAAGCCAATTAAAACAGCCAAATTAGGAGGGCTGAAAAGGGAAAGCTATTGAATAAGGCCCCCTTAACACGAGGGACAGAGAGATCCAGAAACTCCATTCCCACATCCATGCATAGACTGCTGAAGTGAGGGTAAAGAATAGAAGAGAGGGCGGTGGGGGCAGGAATACTGCTCATCTAAGCACTCATGTCCAGGCATGCATGTCATGAGCACTGTCTCTGCCTAGCCGTGAACCCCTCCTGGAGAGAGAAGTAGGCAGATACTCCACCCTCACCCCAGCTCAACCCTGCACCCTCCTCCTCCACCACCCACACCCACTCCTCTTCTGGGGGAGTTCAAATTTCCTGGGGTCTATCAGAATGAGATGTTGTGATCTAGCTT